>NC_056750.1:132969859-133039859 GCF_019279795.1 Protopterus annectens
TATATAAAAATGTATTTAAAAACAAAAGAGATTCCAGTATAAAAGATGCTCTTGAATGGGAAATTGACAATAATGTCCTCACCTTAAAGTGATAAAAAATTGCCACGTCAATGTCCAAGGACCATACAGATGGGATTGCAAAGGGACAATAATAGCCAACAGGCCTGACCACTGACAAGCCTAATAAAGTATACTGCGTCCCTATACCTAAAATAACTTAGAGATCACCAGATTAAACAGCAGACAGTGGTGAGCCTATGAGACTACAAAATACAATAATACCTATGGATCTAAAAAATATGTGTATGTTGACAGTGAAGTTAAGGATATAAAAATAATATATCTGGTGTTATGGTAATAATTATAAAAAACAAAACCAGAAAAGGAAAAAAGTGATCATACACAAACCTCAGGTTATTCTTTGAAAACAAAGTGACCAACCCCAACTGCTCCAAATAGTGTAAAAAATCAAACTAAAAATTAGTCATAGAGAGATTGCTGTATTGAGGGAATAATATATACTGACCCCAAAATATACTACCCTGTGTCCTGATATCAGACAACAGTACAAAAAGACTGGGTCTGAAATTCAGTGTGGATCGATACCAAATTTCTAAATTGAAAAAGACTTGTATAATTAATTAAAATACCAAAAAATTGTTGAAAATTTGGTTTTAATGACCTAAGTAGTCTAGTATATAAAAAACAATGAGTTGGGAAGTATCCCTGAGAAAGAGATTAATGCTGGCACATAGTTATCACATATGCCATAGAAATGTAGACATTGAAATATTAGAACTGTGGAATATCAGGAAATATATATGATATTGGAACACCAGTACTTATATATATGTGTGCCCCAGAAGGCCAAAAAATTACTTATATCCCAATAGGCACATAAGAAGCCAAACTACTGATATTAGCAGGCCCTAACTGAGCCCCAGTAGATCAGAAACAACCGGTGAAGCCTATATCTAACAGTTAGAAATGGCAAAAATACTTATAAACCACACTAGACTTAGAATTGCAAATATAGTTATAAAACATAAGCCTTGTAATATCAAGGCTTACTTATGTTTGATTGTGTTGCATATTGGATGGGATAGTAAAAGATGATAATTGCGTACAGCTTAATAGAATAAAGGAAGCAGTAGAAATAAAAAATCAAAAGATATGTAAAAACAACAAATCTGTAGTTAGAAATTTAACCCAAACTGATGACAAATACAACTGCTCATACATTTAAGGTTAATGATGTTCATTAAGCCATAAATATAAAGTCCAAACGTAATAAAAGTGTAAGCCAAACAAGTATGCATATGACACAGTCATATATGCCTGAAAAGATGTCCCAATATCATTCCACAATTGCCCATTGTTGGTTTCCTGAATAAGAAGCTTCCAACTTCACTTCACATAATAAATCCATGTTAGGACAAACCAGTCCTTATAGCGACCATACCGTCATGTGTGCTATAATCTAACAGTTATAGAAAGGTGAAAAATTTTTTTAATACAACAATTACCAGTATTTTAAAACTGAAAAAATATAATAATTCCAAGGGTGAGACACTATAAATGCAGTAGAATGTCTCGCTAACTCGCCAACTAGTCAGCTACACCACGAGTACTTGTATAAACGTCCCTTGTATGCTGTTGAAAAAAATATATCCATTTTGCCACAAAAAATGTACTGGAACTAGAAAATCCTCATAGCGACCATGATATTATGTGTGCTGTAGTCCAACAGTTATATGAAAAAAGGATTCCACAACAAAAAGTCACAGTACCTTGGGGCCAACACTTTATCAAGGCAGAACCTGTTATCTTATAAATCACGGAATCAGGATGAGGCACAGCCAATCAGGTTTGTAACAACATATGCCAGGAATACAGATTCATTAATTAACAGTATTCATAGACATTGGAACATTTTACAGTGTGATCCAGAACTAGCGAATCTAATACTGCAGAGATGCCTATTCTCATTTCGTAAAGGCAAAAATTTGGCATCATGTTTCAACCATTACAAACATGTACATGACACAGCACACACTATGCCTTCACAAACCACTTTGACTGGGGAACCCTTAGTTGGCAGCTTTCCCTGTGGCCATTGCAGTAATTGTGACAAAATCATGAAATCCAAACAATTTACCAGTAGGAACTGCTCTAGAGTATATGACATACAATTTTTTGCTAACTGCAGTAGTGATTGGCTAGTCTATTTGGCCACATGTAGTTGTGGATCCTTTTATGTTGGTCAAACCTCCCACCCTCTCAGGCTAAGAATTTCTGAACACGTAAGTAATATTAAAAATAAAAAAGTTCACAATGCTTTGTACAAACACAGTCTCACACATAAAACTGCTAAATTTACTTTTATAGTTATTGACATTGTCAAGGGGAATAGAAGTAATAAAACTGGATGGCATTCTATTCTAGACTCAAAAGAAAAGAAATGGATTGTTAAACTAGGTGGTTTGTTCCCACCTGGTCTTAATGAGCAATTTTAAGATGAGCCAATGGCATGACAGCTTCATGTATATATCTGTAGCATTTGATTGTTTTGATTCACACTGAAGAAGGCTGTGTGTTATTGCCAGCCAAAACCGGTCTGTTCTTTTTTCTATGTTACTCATTTAACATAAAGCATCTTTGGATCACAGTTTGCTGGCTCTTTTTGTTTTTTTGGATCTATCCATACAGGGCATGTGTATAAGACATGGTATGTCCTTTGTGGGTTACATTTGCTGGTTCTACAGTTGTTGCAGGCGTCCAGTGGGGAACATAATGAAGGAGCACTGTATGCAATGGTTTGCCTATTGTAGGGATGGGACAGGGTGCCATATCCTCTGTAGTCCACTGCAATCACACCATGGTTACTATCTGTGGGCAATATGCCGGGAACTACCAACATAGTGGTTGTGGCCTAGCCGAGTGTGTTTGTGTATGAGACATGGGTGGAGAGTGTTCTCTGAGTAATACAAGGGTTGCCTATATTGTTTGCCAAGCCATGATGTCACATATATGGGTATGGATTGTCTACCCCAGGCTCTCTGCTGTTTGACATCTGTTATCCTTGTAAGGTGGACATTGTGACATATAATAGGCCCACCATATAAGAAATTTGCAAAACCCACTTCACAATGAGTCCTGTTGTTACACACTCACAGCTACCTCCACACAGGATACTATGACAAACACACACACACACACACACACCAAGTCTCACAGTTACCATGTCTGGGATTAGAACTCACACTTAACTAGTACATCACACTACAGCACTGCACAGTTATAGTGCATGCCACAGAGATTACTGGGCTACTCTTTCCCCAAATGTATATTTCAAAGTGAATGACATCAGCAGGCTTGTCAAAGTAGGGGAATGGAAGTTGTAGTGACTGTGAATGGCCTCAAAAGCATTGATCCCTTCACAGACAAACACATATACAAACGTTTACACTTGCCATGTCTGTGATTAGAACTCCTACCTAAATAATACATCACACAACAGTATTACACGATTACAGCATGCGCCACAGAGCTTACTAGGCTATTGTTTCCCAAAGGTGTATTTCAAAGTGTATGACATCAGCAGGCTAAGTAGGGCAGTGGAAGTTGTCGTGACAGCGAATGGCCTCAAAAGCATTGATACCTACACAGACAGACAAACACATAAACGTTTATACTTGCCATGTCTGGGATTAGAACTCCTACCTAACTAGCACATCACACTACAGTATTACACAGTTACAGCATGCACCACAAAGCTTACTGGTCTAGTCATTCCCCAAAGGTGTATTTCAAAGTGAATGACATCAGCAACCTTGCCAAGGGTGGGCAATGGAAAGTGTAGGTCATAGGTTCATAGGTTCATAGGTTGGTACTAGGCTATTGGCCCTAGGGCCTATACATGCCTAGACATGACAATTCCCTGGCTATGTCTTCCCACATTATTTACTTCTCTGGACTCCTGTCTAGCAGGGCAGTTGACATGATCCCCTGGGTCAGTTTCCTATCTCCCATCCAATTGTCCAGGTACCTTTTGAAGAGGGTCAAAGAGGCACTCTGCTTGACATGTATGGGCAGTCTATTCCAGAGTCTGGGGAGTCTCTGGGTCAGGAACACATCCTTTCAGCATGTATTGTTCATTGTGATGACAAGATTTGGATCCCTGGCACATGTGGCTGTGAGGGTTTGAAATACTTTAAGTGTAGCATGTCCAACAGCTGTGGGTTTGACATGGCATGGTATGTTAAGCAGAAATCACCTCTGAGAACACATTATGTGACAGAGTATAGCTGGATGATGTTCAGACGGTCAGCATAGGGCATCTGGTTTAGGCCTGTGATTCTTTTAGTGAGGTATGTCTGCAGCCTTTCTAGGTGTTGCAGATGTCTTGTGAGGTACATATGTACTGGGACATTGTAGTCTGTACTGAGTCTACAGAGGGATGACTACAGTGGGACAATGGTCTCCTTTTTCCTGGATGTAAAGCCCTTAGTGGTGAGATGTGCAACATAGGTGGATTTCCTGACTGTTGTGATGATGTGGTTATTAAAGATGAGACCACTGTCCACCTGTGTCGCTAAGTCTCTTATCACACTTTAGGTGTTTGGTGTACTGCCACCTATGTGGTGCTTCACAGGTACATGTCCCTTCCCAAAGGGAATAACGATAAATTTCTTGGCATTGATCTTGAGGCCATGGCTCAGGCACCAAGCATGTCTTTCTGCAAGGGCCTTCTGTAGAATATCCACATCATGTGGGATTCAATATTGGCTCCCAGTGTGTAGTCATCTGCGACCTTTGTTTGCCAGAGTCCCTTACTGTTGGGCTGTACTTCAGAGCAGTAGATGACAAACAAGAGTGGTGCCAGAACTAAACCCTAAGGTACTCCAACTGTCACTTGTCTGGAGCTGGGGTTGGTGTCACTTACATTTACTGTGTGGGTTCCATCAGTATAGCAGTTGACAGCCCATTGGGTGACATAGGGATTAATGGCCAGCTTGATACATTTATCTATGATTCAAGATGGGGGATGGCGTCGAAGGCTTTGGCAAGGTCTGGATAGGCTCTGTGAACCACCTTACCCTCATCCACAGCTCTGGAGATGGATTCACAGTTGTTAATCAGGTTGAGGTGACATGACTGAGCCTTCACAAACCCAATGTGGTTGGGGTCCAGTGTTTGCAGGTTGCTAATGTCTTTGTTTTAATTTCCATGATAACACATTCCATGGCCTTGCAGATCATGCACGTCATACTGCTGGGGCTGTAGTTCACAGGATCCAAGGTGTATCCCCCCCCTTGTGAACTGGGCTAACTGTAGCTGTGTGCCACACAGTGGGCACGAAGCCTGAGGTGTGGCTATGATTAGACATGGCACGTAGGTGAGGAGCCAGTTCATTTTGTAGCTCATGTAGTACATAGCCTGAGATGTTGACTGGTCCCATAGCTTCTGTTGTCTTAGCTCTGGAGAGTGTGTTTTTTACCTAAGTAGCCATTATTACTGGAATCTGGAAATCTTTCAGTGTTTAAATGGGCCCTTCCAGGGGTGGGTGGGGGGTGCAGTTGGCACTGAATCGATCTGCCAGGATATTGGCAATATCCTTGGGAGCAGTATATTTAATACAATCCTGTTGTAGCTCAGAGCAGATCTGAGCATTGCCATTTAGATGCCTGACATAGCTATGGAACAGCTTGCAGTTGTCTTTGGCATCTTTGGCAATATTATGCTCATAACTAGCTTTGGTGGATGTTATGAGGGATCTCAGCTTCTTACTGTGGCTGGTAAGGTAGTATTTTACATCCTGTAAATTCCCCCATTTCTACAACAGTTTCCTCCTTTTGTTGTACAGCACGTTTATGGCAGGGGGCCACCACATTGGCTTCCTTTTCTTGGTGGGAAGCATCTTGATTATATATTGGATGGCATGATTCAGGCACGAGGGATGTGCTCGTATAGTGCCTTCATGTAGGATTTAGCAGTCGTCCTTTCAGTTCCCATCTGCATGGCTGTCATGACATTAGTCACATCTGACATGTGTAGCATGACGTTGGCTTTGGAGATGTGTGTTACATAGGTTTCCTTACTGTGGTGTGGGGGAGGGATGTTGATGCTAGGGGTGATTAGCTCATGGGCAGACCTGGTTACCAATGGGATGATCATAGGTGTGGAGCATTGATTTCCCATGTTGGTAATGACCAGGTCTAGGATATTTGAGCCCCTGGTGGGACTATGGGTTTCTTGATCCAGGGCATTGGGAATTATGACTTCCAAGAACCGTTGGGCACACGTGTTGGTACACAAGTATTTTTCCCAGTTATTGGCAGGATAGTGTAAGTCACCCAGTATTAGGGTGTTTGGTTGTATCATAATATTTCCCAGTATGTTTCAAAAGCTGTTCTGGGAATTATATGGCATGGTGGGGGATCAGTAGCAAGCTGTACAATTTGGATTGCAGTCTTAATTAGTGTTAGTTGCACCGGGGGTATTTCAGACATATTCTGTTGGGCAAGTAGCCTGGTGGTGTGGTTATCCTTGGTGAATATGGACACTCCACCACCTTTATTGTTTTGGTCCTGGTTTGGTGGCCAACAGGTGTGGTGAGAGCTGTACTTGGTATTGCAGGGGTGCTCTCTGGAGCCTTGGATCAGGTCTCTATTACTGCACAGATATGGATGTTCTCCATTTTTAGGTGTGCCTAGTGACTGTGAATGGCCACAAAAACATTAAGCCCCACACACACACACAACCAAACACAGAGTTTCACAGTTGCCACATCTGAGAACAGAACTCCTACCTAACTAGTATATCACACTACAGCATTACGCAGTTATAGCTCACACCATGGAGCTTACTGGGTGAGTTCTTCTCCAAAGGTGTATTTCAAAGTGAATGACATCAGCAACCCTGCTAAAGTAGGGTATTTGAAATTGTAATGAGTAGGAATGGCCTCCAAAAGCATCGATCCCTACACAGATAAACACAAAGTTGCCATGTCTGGGATTAGAACTCCTACTTACCTAGCACATCACACTACAGCATGATACAATTATTGGACGTGCCACAGAGATTACTGGGCAGCTCCTTCCCAAAAGGTGTATTTCAAAGTGAATGACATCAGAAGCCCTGCCAAAGTAGGGCATTTGAAATTGTAGTGAGTGTGAATGGCCTCAAAAGCATTGATCCTGACACAGACAAACTTGCCATGTCTGGGACTAGAACCCCTACTTCACTAATTCATCACACTACAGTATTACGCAGTTATAGGACACATCACAGAGATTATCAGGCTACTCCTTCCCCAAAGGTGTATTTCAAGGTGAAGACATTAGCAGGCTTGCCATAGTAGGGCAATGGGGAGTGCAGTGTGTGTGCATGGGCCATAACCCATTCATCTAGAAGCAGACACACAGTACTCAGGCACACACAGGTTTATATTCCACACGTACATGTATACAATTGCTAGATGACTACTGACTTGTACAGTCATGTTACACAGTTAGCACAAGCACCACAGACACTATAGTGCTGAGGGATACCAGAGGCAAATGTCTAAAGTGATTAACATTTGCACATTATGTGGTTTTAGCCAATTGGATGTGTGCTGGGTGGGACAGGCCTCATAATGGGAGGCTCTTTGTCACTGTCTGTTACTCTTTTCCACACATCTATGCATGTGTAATTTTGGCCTATTATAATGTGTTGTCCTTGGAGATATGTGTATATTCCTATCCAATGTGTGTGCAAAGCATGACTGGTGTGTACTGAGGAGTGTGTGCACAAACATCTGTACATGTCAGATATGTATAGTCCACTGTTGTTGCTAGACATGGGCTTCATGTGTGTGAGCATGCCCAGTATGACCTTTCAGTATTTTTGTTTTCAGACATGGCCTTCATTTCTCTAAGTGTGGGAGTATGCCCAGTATGACATTCTGTATTGAATGTGTGAATCCATTCCAGGTAGGTTGTACTCCAATGCAGGCTTTTGTGTTCTACATCTACCACTAGCAACCTGTTTCTGCAAGATATCTGTAGATCAGTTGACAATATAGGGTCAAAATGGGCAAATGATAGTGGGTTACTGTAGGTAATTGTGTCTGTGCTGCTTCTGCTACATTGTCTTGGTGTTAGCAGTGATATTCAGACATATGTACTGTTTTACACTGTGATGTTTTATGTCATCAAGTACTGTCAGGTATACATATTTGCAGTGATGTCCTGGGGAACACAGGGTGAATGCAGCTGTGTCCTGTATTGTGGTCTTTAGTCTACATATTCTTGCACAATCATGCCATTTTGGATGGGGAAGCTGCAGACACTTGCTGCTGGGTCTGTGTAAATGGTTCAGCACCTTGGTACAGTGGTGGCTGAGGATCCCATGCTTGTACATCCATCGACGTGACATTATGGCCATATCCTGCTGTGGCCATACCTCACAGCTGTACAGATTCACACAGGTTACCCAGAGGCAGGGGTCATAATTCTTGACATTACCCCTTCACATTGTGCTTTATGAGCAGGTTTGTAGCCACCCATTCTTGTGTTTGCAGGCAGGGATAGTATGTGCACACGGCTGAGTTTCAGACTTCACACACTCCATGCCACCCATGCTCCTAGCCCTCCCCATTATTCTATCCTCTTCCAAACAGTATGCAAACATTATCTGATAAGTTCCCTATAGTTATCACCTCATCCCAGCAGTAATTCAGTGTTGGTCCACAGATCATGCAGTAGGACATGGTGGATATGTTACTGGGATTTGTCCACATGGCCTTGCATTTGGGTTCTGTGGACTGTGTTATGTTGTTATTTGGGAGTCCATGACATAACATACATTGGCAGTATGGGTGAGACACAGGTCTTTGGGAGAGGACTGTAGGCCATTTGGTAGTGATGCAGGCCAACTGTAGCAGGCCGTTCCATTGGGTCACTCCTACAGTCCCAGACTGCAATACACTATATTCCCCTGGGGTGACAGGGTAGGTGTGCAAGGTGTTCATGCCAATACTTTCTGTCATTATTGATCCAGTGGTGTGGATGCTGGCAGGGTGCTACTTACAGCTAGGGACACACCTGCATGGGACACCTGTTCTGCATGCTGCATTCTTTGGCTATTGCCATCCAGAAGTGGGGGTCATATTGTACTAATTCCCAACAGCAGGGATAAGACTGGAGAGGTACTTGTTGATGATGGTGGGGTGAGCTGGGTGCATGTGTGCTATGGACAGTACTTGCATCTGACTCACAGATATGCATGGGGCATTCCACTTATTCTGGCTTGTGCAGGGACATCAGCTGTTTCTCAATACTTCATACCTGTGACCTTTGTGGTCTGCCAGTGTTTGGCCAGACAACATTGGTATTCCCTACTACAAGCCCAACTAATGTGCTTCTAACCTGTATGTACAATTCCAAAGGTGTGTCCATTTGACAGTAACATATTATATACTGTCTGTCTGGGGTACTTCCCCCTGTGTACTGTTTGTATGTCTGGGCCCACATTCATGCCATGTACATCTTTCAGATGGTGACACATATTACTTCCAAACATTTACTATGGCTTACAGCTGGAATGTGTTTTGCTGGAATGCATTGGTTTTGGCACTGCAGTTGTGAGAACTTGGCCCTGTCATTGACAGTACTGGCCAATGGCCAACAGGACAAACCTCAGCATGCCTACATACTGACCACTCTCACACAATATACAACACGCATCAACCTAACACATGCAGCCCTGCATATTGTATGCATGCTACAATCTATCCTGCTACTTTGGCCAGCTCAGATAATCTGAGCTCCACTGTTATTATACCTACATATACATGTTAACTATATTTCTACATAGGATTGGAGGGGCACATCTGACACTTGTACACATTTGCTATGATGGTACTTGCATTTCAGGTACTCCATTTCATTCTGCATTCTGACCTATCATGCTGACTAGAGGCATATCAGTGTATATAGGTTTGATTGACCTATATTTCAGTTTCAGACTTCTTACCCTTCAGAACTAACGTCCCACTGCCTGACCTGCTGTAGTCTGTCTGTGTAAGTCTGGAGGGGGATGTTCTCCATAGCTATCAATCAGAGGCCTTAGCAGAGCCTTTGTTTGTATTTGTCTACACCTGTCCTGCTGGCTGAAACTGTTATTGGGTATGTGAGCCTCCCTGACTGGCATGTGTATGTCCTATGGACACACATGTGACCCACCATATTTTCTGCAGTGTGTTTTCTCGCCTTGTCTAGTACTGGCTTCTGTGGTGACACCAGTATTTGTTACAGATGTCATGCTGCCATTATAGGTGTCTACTATCTGCTGGCATCCCATTCAGCCATCCGATTCCCTTACATACTCACATCCATACCATAGATTCAAGTAACAAAACATACTACTGCATTCGGGAATTGATAGGGAGAGTGACTTACCTTGTGACTATGCCAGTATTGAGGATGGTGCTGAAGAGCTGACTATGTTGGATGCACATAATACACTCCCTGTACATGGTTAAGCACAGGTAGTGTCATGTTTGGTATCCATTTTACTGTATGTGCGAGTCAGAAACAGGTGTCATTCCCTGGTTCCTACCATGTCAGTGTATGTGCTATGCATTGCCTCTTTGCCATGGCCTGGGCATACTGGGCATGCCTTCTTCTGCCTACTGGGGCAGGCTCAGGTTGTTCCTCCTCCGAGTCACTCTGTGCCTGTGTAGGCCTTGGCAATGGTGAGGGACTCTGTGGTCCTGGCCCGTGCTGTTCCTGCTGCAGCTGTTTCCACAGGATCATATTGTGTAGCATGGCACATACAATGACAATTTGAGTACATGTACCTGGTGAGTACTGCAAGACTCCACAGGATATGTCCAGGCACTGTAACCATGACTTGAGCATCCAAAACACATGCTCCATTATAATTCTGGTCTGTGTGTGTGCCTCATTATGGCGTTCTTTGTGTGTGTGTGTGTGTGTGTGTGTGTGTGTGTGTGTGTGTGTGTGTGTGTGTGTGTGTGTGTGTGCATTTCTGATGGGTGTCATCAGCCATGGCTCCAGTGCATAACCAGCATCCCCCACTAGGTGACCATAAGGGATGTCCCCATTGGAAAATCTCTGGTACAGCTGCATCAGATGCCAGATGTGGGAATTGTGATAGCTTACAGGGCAGCCAGCACACACATTCATTATAATGCCCTAGACATCACACATGACCTGGCAGTTGATGGAGGGGAATCCCTTGCAGTTGATGTAGACCCTACCCCACTCACTGGGTGGTACTTTTATGTGTATGTGCATGCAGTCTATAGCACCCACTACCTTAGGGTATTCTGCTATTTGGTGGAAGAGATGCATAATGCTGGTCAACTCTTCATGGCTGTTGTTGAAATAAATGTGCTCACCAGCATGTGCTGACATAGCATCCAGGAACTGGTGGAGTACCCTGGATGCTAATGCCTGTGAGATCCCCATGATATTCCTAGTTGGCCTTTGGAAGGTACCTGTGACTAGTATTCTTAGGCCTACACATACCTTCGTATCTACTGGGATGGGTTCCCCTCTGTTGGCTCTGTGTGTGAGGTGTGGCTGGCACAGCTCAACAATTTGCTGTAGAATGTCCCTGTCTACCCTATAGTGCTCCACTATCTCCAGCTCATGTAGCCCCTGGTAGGTTACCCTGGGTCTGTACACTCTTCTTCTTCTACTCACTGTGAGATGGTCATCAGCATTCTCACCCTCACCACCCTCAGCCTCTTCCAAATGCTGATTTATGATAGCTGCTGCAGCCCCTATCATTTTGTTGCTTTTGTTTGGAAAAATTTCCCTGCTTGTGTACACTGGTGGTGTAGAGTTTGTGGAAAAAAACAGAGGGAAAGGTGTTTGCATTGTTTATAGTAGTGTTCTAGGCTGGGCTGGTCTGCTGTCTGTGTAATTGGCTGATTCTGATACATTTCACCTGCCAGCTATGCTAGTTCTCCTTGATTACCTTCTTACTGCTGTTTTCCCTTCCCATTGCCTTCCTGTTTAAGCCCAGGGGTGCACCGCACAAACACAGTGCTCAGATGTGTACAGATCTGCTATTTCCTGGTTTACTTTTTTCTTTTTCCTTTAAAACATGGGGTGCGGCATGCACACCCGTTTAGGCAATGTAAAGAGTTCTAGGCAGCTACAGACACACCCCCTTGCTTAGCTCTGCTAAACTATGGGCAAACCCGAGCCACAAGGCTCCAATAAGCTTACAGTATGCCTGACACACCCGTTTATGATGTCAACTAGCTCTAAGGCTTACACCATGGTCTTTCTACACCAACACGGTTGGGTGCAGGCTAGCCATGAGGGGGGATCTGGGATTCAGTATCTTTCCCCTCATTTGCATAGGATTGCCTGCTAATGCCTAGTTGCAAGTCTGACACGGGGCCTTCCCCCTTAGCAATCACTATTCACTGGCCATATCATTTTCTGCCTGCCATTGAGTATAATGGCAAAATTGTGATTTTGGATAGAATGCTTATTTCAAGTTTTTTTTTTTTTCAGCCCGATCTTGTTTGCGCATTGCTGCCCTACACTTAAACAGCTGAAATCGGCTAAAAAAATAAAAGTTATTTTTTTCATTTTTGCAACTGTTTTCCATGCCAGTGGCCATTGGCATGTTTTCCACATTATATACACCCTTTATTTGGAGCTGTCATGCCTCTGTTTTGTAGTTTGCAGAAATGTACTCTTTTATTAACCGAATACATTTCTGCCGACTACACTAGTCCTGCACGGCCGACTGCCAGCTTCCTGGATTGCAAATTCACCTCATTTGCATGGTTTTCACCTGCAAATAGGATAATTTGAATACAGGAGCTGTGTCCATGCAGGAATAGTGCAGGAGCGCTCGTGCACATCCCGGGAGCTTATTCCTGGATTGCACAGTGGCCATATTGCCTCCAGCAGCTCATGCACTATTCCTGCATGGCGTGCAGAACTTGTTGAATCCTGGGAACTATTTGAAAGCCAGAATAGAATTATTAAAACCTTAGATTTGCCAACTGTAACACCAATGGTCTCATTTATTTGGCTTTGTGTGGTAAATGTGAGGCATTTTTTATAGGCAAAACTGAAAAGAAACTAAAATCTAGAATGTACGAACACAGATATGATATAAAAAAGATGAATATAAATAATGCATTATATAAACACACATTAGACTCTATAGGAACAAAATTCCAATTTTTTGTGATTGAAATACTGCCTAGTGATCCTAGGGGTGGACCCTGGGAGACACGTTTTGAGTACAGAGAATTATACTGGCAGTTAGTGTTAGAAGCAAATAAGCACCCTGGTTTAAATGACATGGCATCATTGAAGCCAGTCTTAAAACTAAGAGCTGCAAAACTTTGAATTGTTTGTACTGTCTGAAAACTTTTGTCCAGTAGATGGCAGTGTTTTATTAAGATTTTCACACAGCAGGCTTTGAAGTATATATTCATGACTGCTTTCTTTTACATCAGTTTTTTAAAAAGGTTTTAAATGTTTTTAAATGTTCTTAGATATCATTGCACAGTTATTTTATATGTGGTCAAGGTTCTTTTTCACATTTTATTGTACTTTTACTGTATTTAATTGATTATTGTGATTTTAAGTTAGATATGATCTGCATGCACAGTTCTTTATGACATTTTTTATGTACCCTATTTTGTAATGTGTCTTTAAATGTGGAATAGTTGTTAGTTGATTCATTAAGGGCTGTATATAAAGGATTGTCTCAAGTTGGTATGCTCATCTGATGAAGTTACTGATGAAAACGCGGTGATCCAGTTAAGGCGTTCTTTTTGTTCGTGTGCTCATTAAAGTTGGTTTTGCTATCTGTTGAACCCTCCAGTGCCTTATTTCTTGGTTATTCATTTGTATTTAGGCACTTTTTCCATTTTGTATCATTAATTAGTTTGTTTTTATGGATATGGAAGGGCTGCCAGATTTGCATTCTGAGGACCATAGAAGAGGAGGAGAAGTTGGGGAAATTCGAAAGCTGATTGGCCAATTGACCCAGTTGGTGGGACTACTCACTCCTGTTAGCCAGTTATTGTTGGTGATGATGTCACAGTTTACTTTGCCTGGAAATCAGGAAGAAAATCGGAATTCAAATGGCAGAAACGGCCAGGATGAACAAACTGAGGTAAACTACCATGCTGAGGCTACTTTTGCTACTGTTGGTAACAGAAATAGCAGTTTGGATGATTTCCCCAATGTTTTTAGATCTCAACCAACTGAAAGGGACAATGGAAGTGAAAGGAGGACTTGACAGTAGACCTGTACAAAACATCTCAACCAGCAGCCAAGGTACTAAGAGACTTTTTAAAGACACTATAGATCGTAAATTTGCTTTTGTGGGTGATATTCCCAGTTACAACAACAATAATGACTCATGCAAAAAGTCTTGATAAACTAGACATTTGGCTAACTAAATATAAAATGTATGAGATGGACAATGATTACTTAAAGCAGTGTTTGCATTTAAACATAGTCTGTAAGGGACTGCGGGTATGCAAATACCTCAACAATATTTTTAATGGTACTGATTTTCATAAAGAATCAATAGTGGCATTCGACAAAGGTGGGTTTGCATTATGAAAGCCATTATGTGGACTTGATATCAAAAAATAATCTTAATAAATGTTGGAGATGTGAGGAAATAATTTGTGCAAATTAGGTACACATGTTTCTTACATGTAAAATAGTAACTCCATTCTGGACAGCGTTCAGAAATTTCATAAAAGCATTGTGGTCAGACAAGTGTGAAGTATCTGACTCATTATTACTGTTCAGTGTCCCGATACCAACACATAACCCCAAAATACAGGTGCACCTTCTTTGGTCCTTGCTTGCAATTGCAAGAAAAATCATTACATCAAATTGGAAGTGTAAAAAAAATCCTATAATTTACAGATTTTTTACTATTAGCTAAACCTGTATGTAATAGGGAGTTGCAAACTATTTCAGAAATAACTACTAAGATAACACATAAGAAATTAACTTGGTTGAAGCTTGAAAAACTACTAGATAAAATGTAATCAAAACAATGACACTATAGCTGTTATGGGCATTGTAAATAGTTATTGTTCCATGTTATGATGTTTTAAGACATATATTGTGCGTATTTATATATCATATTTCTTGTATTATTTTATTTCATGAAAATCAACATAAAATGTTTTTTTTTTTTTAAAAAAGAAAGAATGAGAATAAAATGCATAAAATTTATGAACTTGTAGAGCATACCAACAATAAAATTGTAAGTGATTTGATGTTTACTGTTAAAAGTGAAAAAGTTAGATATTATGATTTATTGAAGGATATAGATTTAAAATTTAAGGATGTGCATGTTAGGAAAATGAAAAAAATAAATAGATAGTGATGTAAATGAATACAAAAAATGTGCAATACCCCAAACCAAAACAGTTTAGGAGGTCTGAAGCTCACAATGAGAATCAAATAATTTAAATAGTACTACCACGTTCCTCAGGTTTACTTTAGGAGAATACGGGGAGAGTATTAATTTTTTGGATCTGCACCTAACTTATGACAACATTTCGAAGCAATTCATTAGCAGTATATTTAGAAAAGCTACATTTGCCAATCAATATTTACACAGAACCAGTTTACATCCATTTCACATGAAAAAAGGAGTAGTCAAGGGACAAATCATTAGGCTTAGTAGGCTTACATCACAGGATGTCACGTTTTTTCAGGAATTGGAAATAATTAAGAATTTTTTTATATCTAGGGGCTATGATTCAGCATGGTTACAAATCATAGCTAATGAAGTGGTAGCACTTAGAAAAGATAAAGCTTGCCTCATTTTGTCCTTTCATTTTAATTCTGGGACAACTAATAATATTTCTAATGGAAGATTTAACTGTCCTGATAAGGAATTTTCTTCTGCTTTTGTTTTGCCTATCACAAATGAAATGTGGTATATAAAAAAGATTATTGTGGATAATTGGAAAATTTTGTTAGGAAATCAGGAATTGATAAAAATTATAGGTGAAAGACCTAAATTTGTTTTCAAAAAAACAAAAATTATTAAAAACCTGTTAGAATGGACTAACAAAGTAGATGAGAATATAGATCCGAAAATTCTAGCTAAGGGTACTTATGCATGTAATGCCTGCAGACAATGCAGGTTTATAAGCAATTCTTCTTCAATATATGTCTCATTTACAAAAAACATATTGGTCCAAAAGTTATTATACATGTAGTACTGATAAGGTGGTTTACATTGCTCAATGTTCGACATGTCCTAGTTTCTATATAGGCATGACTTCAAGATGCCTTAGAAAAAGGATTAGTGAGCACCTTTTAGCCATAAAGAAAAAAGATTTAGTTAATGCTTTGGCTAAACATTCTTTGGTCTGTAACGATTTTAAGAAATTCATTTTTTCTGTTATGGATTGTGTTCCATCAGGGGCATTTATTGGTGACGTAAAAGTCATTTTAGAATGTAAAGAATCTCTTTGGCAGCTACATCTAGGAGCAGATTTTGCTCCTGGTTTAAATGAAACAATCAATTTAAAGTGTTTTTTACAAATTAAACAGTATTAAATTTGACCATTTGAACATATATATACATTTAGATACATTTATATTTATTTATTTTTTTTTAAAGTTCTTTGTTTAAGATATATTTGATATTTATAGTTACATTTTATTGCAGTGTCTTTTAAGAAAATCAGTTAATTAATTTATTTTATGACATCATTTAACATGTGATTAATTAGTTTTGTATAAAAAAGGATGTGAGTGGAGTGTCATTATTTCTGAGGAAGTTCACAAAGAAATAAAAGTGAATGAAAGTGCTAATTTGGTGTCCGTATTTTCAAGCCTTTGGATATACCACTACAGTTTTTGTGTTTTCCAGTTTTGGTGTTTTCGGCTGTTTTTTCAGTGAGAATCAAATAAGTGATGGGGGATTCAATGGACAATAAACTGATGAGAACTTAAACTTGCACAACCCTTTAAAATTCCCTTCCCCCAGGAGGTCCGAGAGGTTGAGGAAGAAAGGTCCAGTGAATTACAGATACAAAACCTGGCCAGGACAGAGGGGGACACACCAAAGGTAGATAGTGAGCTTGGAATAATCGATGATGGCCCGAGAGTTACTTATAATGGTTTTAATATTTGTAACTACAGTAATTAACATTGGAAAAGTCCATTTTAACTTGTTTTTAAAAGGTTTTACTTTCATTCCAAGAACCAAGACTGATGTTTTTAGATTGTTTGTTGATTTTAAGTTCTTTATACTTAAGAAAAATCTGGAAATATTTTTTTAACGGCCAATTCAATCCCAACACAGACAATAAGTTAAGTAGAAAAAGTACCTTTAACCCGCCCCTACTTCTAGAACTCAGGAACTTTGAAGATATGATGAAGAATAAACTATGACAGGCAGTAACTAACAACAGGGTATTTTCCAACCTAAGTAAGGAAGAGAGAAAATATTAGAAGAATGTAGAAATAACAAAAACCTGATAATTATTAAACCAGATAAAGGTGGGGGTGTTGTTTTAATGGACAAAAGAATATATGAGGGGAAAATGCTGGATATCCTGGGGATAACAAACAGTATGTAAAAGTAGCACTGAATGAGGTGAATGTAGCACACAAAAAATACAGGTATGCCCCAACGACTTACTATTAGAAGGGCTTATTGACAGTGATACATTTCTTTTCTACATGTAGAAAGACCCAGGGTTCCATCCATTTTTGGGATCCCCAAGGTCCACAAAGACATAAACAACCCACCTTTAAGGCTGATTGTTTCAGCTGAGGGTTCAGTTAGCAATTCTTTAGCAAAATTTGTGGATTCAAAACTTAAAAAAACTAGCTATGTGGGGTGAAAATGTGTTAAAAGATTCATGGCACCTGTTGAAGAAATTAAATTCTGGCTTTCATTCAGATAATTTGGTTTTTATTTCAGTAGATGTGATAAATTTGTTTTCCTCTATCTCTCATGATACAGGACTGGAATGGTTGGAAGAAGTTTTAAATGATTGCATTGACATTACTTACAATGACTGTTGTGTGTGTTTAATATTAATGGATGTGATTTTAAAAAACAATTTTAGATTTTTTAAGGGCGAATATTTTACACAATTAATAGGTGTGGCCATGGGGGCCCACTGTGCCCCCACTTATGCTAATATTATTTTATCTTATTGGGAAAAGAAATTTGTTTTAACTGTGGTTTTAAGAACTGTTGGAGTTTTTATGGTCGTTTTCTGGATGATATTTGTTTGTTTTGGAAAGAGCCTGTGTACAAGTTTTTAGACAGAACCACTACTTACAGAAGTGTATGAAAAAGTTTTTGCAGCTAGGAAAACTAAGTTTGCCCCTATTTTTGGTAACCATTCTATGGATCTGAACAACATCCATTCAACTGATGCTAAGGTAGAGAATGTGTATAATAGTGGTCTGGTAATAACCTATGATGGGGAAGCCAGATTGGTCAGAAGTATTATAGAGGAAGAATGGAGCAGGTTTGCTAGCACTTCTGACTTGCAGCACATATTTGATAAGTGTTTTAAATGTGTTTACAGAAAGGGGCATACTATCAAGAACATCTTGGAAAATAGGACTGGTAAGGCTAGTAACCTCAACCCTGGCAAATGAGGTGCACAGAAGTGTGGATGTTGTGCACAATACGCCTATGTTAAAATTGGGGACAGATACTATTTGAAAGCCAGGAATAGATTTATTAAATCTTAGCTTTTGCCAACTGTAAAACCAATGGTCTAATTTATTTGGCTTTGTGTGGTAAATGTGAGGCATTTTATATATGCAAAACTGAAAGGAAACTAAAATCTAGAATGTACGAACACACAGGTATGATATAAAAAAGATAAATATAAATGATGCTTTATATATACACACATTAGACTGTATAGGAACAGAGTTCAATTTTTTTGTGATTGAAATACTGCTTATTGATCCTAGGGGTGGACCCTGGGAGACATGTTTACAGTACAGAGAATTATACTGGGAGTCAGTGTTAGAAGCAAATAATCACCTTGGCTTAAATTAAGCCAGTTTTAAAACTAAGAGCTGCAAAACTTTGAATTTTTATGTTCTGTCCAGTAGATGGCAGTGTTTGATTAAGATTTTCACACAGCAGGCTTTGAAGTATAGATTCATGACTGTGTTCTTTTACATCAGTTTTTTAAAAAAGTTTTAAATGTTTTAAATGTTCATAGATATCATTGCACGATTATTTTATATGTTTTCAAGGTTCTTTTTCACATTTTATTGTACATTTACAGTATTTAATTGATTATTGTGATTTTAAGTTAGATATGATCTGCATGCACAGTTCTTTTTGACATTTTTTTATGTACCCTATGTTGTAATGTGTCTTTAAATGTGGAATAGTTGTTAATTGATTCATTAAGGGCTGTATATAAAGGATTGTCTCAAGTTGGTATGCTCATCTGATGAAGTTACTGATGAAAACGCGGTGATCCAGTTAAGGCGTTATTTTTGTTTGTGTGCTCATTAAAGTTGGTTTTGCTATCTGTTGAACCTTCCAGTGCCTTATTTCAAAATAATAAATGAAAATCCAAGAGCAAACCACCACTGAGCAAAAACTACACATAAAATACTTTATTACTAGTTGAAATAAAAGAAGCTTTATCTGTGATAAACGCTTTCGGCTATTCTGCCTTCTTCAGATCAGATAAAGGCTAGCTCTATTTTCAGAATAAAAACAAGAGATCAGGAAACTCCCATTTTCAGAAAAGATGAGCTTCATTCTTCCCTGGAGCAAACCATCTCAGCTGGAATAAAAACTTTTCCAGCAAATAGCTGTTCAACCAATCAAGAATAGGGATCAGGAAACTCCCATTTTCAAAAAAGGCGAGCTTCATTCTTCCCTGGAGCAAACATTCTCAGTTGGAAAAGTTTTTATTCCAGATGAGATGGTTTGCTCCAGGGAAGAATGAAGCGCACCTTTTTTGAAAATGGGAGTTTCCTGATCTCTATTCTTGATTGGTTAAACAGCTGTTTTTATTCTGAAAATGGAACTAGTCTTTATCTGACCTGAAGAAGGCTGAATAGCCTGATCTGAAGAAGGTTGAATAGCCGAAAGCGCTTATCACAGATAAAGCTCATTTTATTTCAACTAGTAATAAAGTATTTTATGTGTAGTTTTTGGTCCATGGTGGTTTGCTCTTGGATTTTCATTTATTGTTTGTTAATTTGCCATGGAGCAACCTTTAGCAGTTCCAAGGGTATTTTATTCACTTTCCTTATTTCAAAATAGCCAGGTAATGAGACATTGGAATGGGTCCAGGGGGACTCTGGTGCCATATTTTGGTTGCCTGTTCTTCAGTTTCATTTGAAAGTTGGTATCCCAGAATTCCATTGAAGTGGTCATGGTACGTAATTATGTATGCATATTTTATGTTAATCAGCGTACAGCTTTGTACCTATTTTTCATGGGCCTTGTCCAGATTTTTGATGCTTCCAGGTTGAGAGGTATGCCAAGGTCCTGGCCCCAAGCTGAATGCAGAAAACAGTACCATCATACCATACGGTGAGGACATGGCTCCACTGTTACCCACATCGACGGCACCCCCATACATACACAACCTGTGGTGATAGACCTAAATACTCAGGTTGATCACACTGTTGCATTCAGCCATCAAGTAGGGGCAGTGTTCAGAAAAACCTTGTATGAGGTTCACCACATAGGTATAGGGAATGTATCCAAATGAAAGGTGGACATTACCTCTCTATAGTCCACAGTCAGTACAACAATAAATTATCATCATGGCCTGCCTGCTATGTATCTGAGCAGACATCTGCAACAACTGAAACTTTTCATGGGCCTTGTCCAGATTTCTGTAAGCTTCTGAGCCCCTCAAGCCTTTCTGTGTTGGAGGGAAGCCTTCTAGCTTATCAGTGGGAGTGGTAGGCATTAGGTAAACTGTCTACCACATAAGGAGTGGTTCTGGCCCAGAATATGTAGTTATTGGCCATTTGGGTGGTCTTCCATCTCTCTCAACTTTCTGATTTGAAGGCCTGCATTTGCACTTGTTTCTGTCCTGTAACTCCTGGGCCCATCTCATTTGCTCACTAAAAGAAAAAAAAAATGTATCTGCTTTCACTCTATTTGTGTTTCTTTCTACTTTATTTTGCTTTTGCGTCATCTTAAAAGTGCTCAATTGTATTTATTACTGCTTGGTATAACTCATTCTAAGCCTTTTAGTTTAAGCACTTGGGCTTCAGACTAGTTGTTTTACATTAAGAAGGTTTGTGGTCTGCACTGTAGTGGCAGAAATGGTAGCTTACATCCTTCTAGGTTGGGAACTGCTGATTGAGGGCTCAGTGTCTGTTATTCTAAAAGTGTATTAATTCTGGTTTAAGCACTTGGGCTTCAGGCCAGTTATTTTACATTAGAAGGGTTCGTGGTCTGCACTCTTGTGGAAGGAGAGGCTGGACTCTGCCCTTCTGAGCTGGGAATTTCTGGTTAAAGGCTTATAGTGCCTGCATATTTGAACTGCTTCTTACTGAAATTGGTACACCTTGTTTGCTGTAGCGTAGACTAGATCCAGGCCTGCTGAATCTAGCTTTGTTTGTATAACTTGAGCACTAATCCAGGCATTCTTTAAAGTATTCAATTGTATTTATTACTGCTTGGTAGTAACTTGATTAAAGTGTAGCTATCATTCTAAGTCTTTTGGATTAAGCACTTGGGCTTCAGACCAGTTGTTTTACATTAGGAAGGTTTGTGGCCTGCACTGTGGTGGCAGGACAGGTAGCTTACATCCTTCTAATTTGGGAACTGCTGATTGAGGGCTCAGTGTCTGTTATTCTAAAAATGTATTAGTTCTGGTTTAAGCACTTGGGCTTCAGGCCAGTTATTTTACATTAAGAAGGTTCGTGGTCTGCACTCTTGTGGGAGGAGAGGCTGGACTCTGCCCTTCTGAGCTGGGAATTTCTGGTTAAAGGCTTATAGTGCCTGCATATCTGAACTCTTTCTTACTGAAATTGGCACACCTTGTTTGCTGTAGCATAGGCTAGATCCAGGCCTGCTGAATCTAGCTTTGTTTGTATGCTTGTTGTTTCTTTGCTTGTTATTCCCTGAAATGCTAATTCCACCTAAAACACGGCTTTTCAGTGCTTCTGTGGATCCCTAGTGATATCTGCATTGCTTACTGTACTTATTTCCTTGTTTCACTTGAAAGAAAGTTACTGTTTGTCATTTTTGCATTTAAGTTACCTGTAACACATTACATTTAAGTTACCTGGCACTTGCTCACTAAAGCAATTATATAAGTCAGCACTAAAAAATTAAAAATACTACACCCTCACAAACTCCACTTGAGTACCTTGTTCCCCATTGGCCCTTTTTTTCAATTATAAAGGAATTCCCAATACTATTCTAGCATGTCCAAAGGTCAGTTGTCAATCTCCTCTCCGGTCCAGCTGGTGAATCTGGGAATCTTGAGGCAATGTTACAACTGCCTCATGTACACAGACAACCCTCTCCTCCTCCCAACAAATTCCAACACATGTGAGAGATGTAACCATATAGCCAAACTGGAGGCTAAGCTCTCTCAATTCAGTACTGGCGTAACCAGTCAGGAGGAAAAGGAAACCATTCTCACTACAATTCCAGTCTCACATAGACCTACCACGACAGCAAACCAAACACATAAACACACAAAAACATACTCGGAGGCTCTAAATAAAAATCTGCCTAAGCAGCAGAGACCTCCAAAGCAGACACCCAAGCAACCGCTACCCTAAAACAAAACACGTGCAACACATAGCTCACAAAGCCAGTGTGCTGAACAGTCACAGCCCTTAAGGCTAAACAACACACCTGATACACTTGTAATAGGTGACTCTATCATCAGGCACACTGACGTCCCGCTCACCAGGCTAAACAAGGAGAAAGTCACGGTGAGCTGCCTGTCGGGCGCTAGGATCCGCCGCATAACACAAGCACTCACGTCACTCCAAGGCAAGTACAAATATGACTCAGTCATTGTCCATGCTGGTGTGAATGACCTGAGACGTACCTCCCTGGACTACATGAAAAGAGACATAGAGGAGCTCTCTGAGCATGTGTCCCAGGCCGGTATGACCCTGACCTTGAGTAGCATCTTACCCTCACCAAGAATGATGCCACAATATGAAGACAAGATGATCAATTTCAACAATTGGCTTAAGTATTGGTGTCATTCAAAGGGGATCCAATGTCTGTCAGCCTGGGATGACATGCTCGACAAGCCACGATGCTTCGCTAGGGATGGCTTGCACCTGTCACCCCTGGGCTTTCAGATATTGGCAAAGGCTCTTGCTACCCCCATAGTGCCTTTTTAGGCAAGGCTCAAAAGACAAACCCACCTCCATAGGTATCACAAGGGATAAGAAACTAAGAGTAATGCTACTCAATGCCAGAAGTCTAAACCTCAAGATGCACGCACTCAAAACTCTCCTTAGCATGGAGAACATTGATATCTGTGCAGTAACAGAAACCTGGTTCAAGGCTCCCGAGAGCACCCCAGCATTACCAGGTTATACCTCATACCATGCTTTTCGGCCCCAAAACTTGGACCGAACCACAAAAGGAGGGGGAGTATCAATATTCGTCAAAGATACCCACACCTCCAGGTTGGTGGCACAGCATGAAGCATCAGAGACTATCCATGTGCAACTAACAGTGGGTAAAACTGCCTTCCAGTTTATAGCCTGCTACAGACCACCCTCCCAAACCCAGGAACCCCACTCGGCCTTCCTGAGAACACTGGAAAATATGAAGATCTCTCCAAACACCATTAGATTGGGCGACTTCAACTACCCAAACATAGGCTGGGAGCATTACTCTAGCTCCAACACCCTAGCCCAAAGGTTCCTAGAATTTATAAACTCAAATGCTATGGAACAACTTGTTACCACTCCCACAAGAGGGGAAAACATACTGGACTTGATCATCACCAACATGGGGACTCTATGCTCCAGACCAGAAGTGTATCCCTCACTGGTAAGATCAGACCATAAACTAATCTCACTGGATATTCACATCCCGACCCCACCCCCTGCCCAGAAAACCACAGTGAAAAACTTCTCTAAAGCAAATTTCACACTCCTCAAAACTGAGGTGGAATCCTTCAAAGCCCCCGGGCCTGTGAAATATACGGCCCAGACCGCAGAATCCTTTATAAATGCATTCTATGAACACTTTCAGGAATGCATGGATCATGCAATCCCAAATAAAACCAAGACCCAATCCTCCAAAGGCAGACATCCTGTCTGGTGGACCCCAGCCATAAACAAATGATACACTAAAAGGAGGAAGCTACTACATGATAGAGCAAAATCCCAAAAACGGAATGCATCTCTGATCAGTATTAGCAAAAAACTATGGGCACTCATAAAATCATCTAAGGCCAGCTTCGAATGTAAAATTGCACAGGATACTAAGGATAATCACAAGGCTTTCTTTAGTTATGTTAGGAACCAGGGTGGGAATTCCCAGATATGCTCAGAATTAGTCCAAAATGACAAAAAATACACCAAACCCACAGACATTGCCAACATCCTAGCTGACAGGTTCAGCGCAAACTTTACCCCTCCCCACCAAAAGGGCAAATATCTATCCCAGCAGAGTGCTGCCCCCCTGACATCTCAGATGCTCAGGTAAGAGCCGCCCTCTCCAAAGCAAAAAACACAGCATCAATGGGACCAGACGGTGTTCCGGGCCGCGCGGTGTCCTACATGAACTCCAAGAAGAACTAAACCCAAACATAAAACTACTGTTCAATCTCAGCCTTACTACAGGATATGTACTCAAAGAGTGGTGTACAGCAACAGTGGTCCCTCTCCACAAAGGTGGTGCCTCAACGGATCCTGGAAACTATTGCCCCATAAGCCTGACTAGCTTAGTCTGCAAAGCTATGGAAAGGCTCATCATGGACCTCATAAATAAAGATATTGGGGACCTACAGACACTGGATCCTACCCAGTTCGGCTTTGTAAAGGGCAGATCCTGCCTCTTAAACCTGGTTGATTTCTTTGAAACAGTCACCAAGGCCATTGACAAGGGGAAGGTGGTCCACACAGCCTACCTGGACCTCGCAAAAGCCTTCGATACAATACCCCACTCGGGCATTATAGATAAGCTCACCAGCTTAAATATAAACCCCTATGTCACTAGATGGGTTGCAAACTGGCTCAAGGACAGAACCCACATGTTTAGAATTGCTGGAGCCATGTCAGACTCCAAACCAGTTACAAGTGGCATCCCACAAGGCTCAGTCCTGGGACCTCTCTTGTTCGGTATATATTTCTCGGAGGTACAGGCCAACATGGAAGGATTGTGGCTGACCAAGTTCACAGATGACTGCAAACTGGGCGCCATAATTGACTCTCCAGCCGACACAAGCATCCTCCAAAAGGGCCTCATAGAAACAGACAGCTGGTGCCAGAGCCATGGCCTCAAGCTAAACGCCAAAAGTGTATAGTCATCCCTTTGGCAAAACAAAGTGCCCACAAATTACCACATAGGTGGTAATCCATTAAGTACAGAAGAAGTAATTAGGGACCTGGGGACCCAAGTTGATAGCAATCTCTCATTTGACACCCACGTGGCCAAAGTGGTTAGAAAAACATTTTATATAGCCCACCTAATCATGAAGGGATTCACATCTAGAACAGGGTAGGTCATCGTGCCTCTTTACTCATCCCTCATCAGGCCCATAATTGAGTACAATGCCCCTTTTGGGATGTACCTTACCAGACACCTTCAGTAACTGGAAAGACCCCAAAAGTACCTCACCAAGAGGATCAAAGGGCTCAAACAGATGCCATATGCTGCCCGGTTAAAGAAACTCCAGCTCTACTCAGTGGCATACCACCTGCTCAGAGGCGATCTGTGCCTAACGTATAAAGCCATGTCCAACCCGGAATTAATGGACATGATGCACCTCAGAAAATCCAAATCCCATCGAGCTACGCACTCGAGAGACTTGAACCTCAGCACTGAAATAAATAGGACATGCTGGAGGGACAGATTCATAACCCAGAGGCTCCCTTCACTCTGGAATAAAATCCCAGTCCAGGTTAGGCAGAGTCCCTCATTGACTCTCTTCAAGAGGAGTCTTGATGAGTGGATGGGAGATCATAGGTTTACCCCGGGTATCACTTCTGTGTCACTGTTAGACAGAGGCACAGTATACTAACCTCGAAAAAGGGCATAGCAAAATTAATTTAAAATGGGTGGCGAAAGCCAAACACACTCTGGCTAGGCTTATAAATGCCCTAGGGCAGATAGCCTAGTATGAACCTATGAACCTATGAACCTATGGAAAGGCTATATTAACACCCACATAGGTTATCCATGGGCTTTAACACCTGTTCCATGCAGACAGCCTCGAATCAGTAGTGTCCCACTTGGTACCGGACAGGTTGTCCACAGGTGGGCTGTAGCATGCCTAGATGTAGCATGCCTAGATGGCAATGTTGTGCTCAACCCTTCAACAGCTGCCTCATATATGTGAGTCTATCTTTGTGCACATTACCAGCATGACAAGCCTGAATCACATATCCAACAGCAAAAAAACATGCTGGGGAGACAGGTTTGTCTCCCAGAGGCTGCTCTGTCTCAGGGATGCACTACCCATATATGTCAAACAGAGTACCATGCAGACCATCAGCAAGTACATCCGTGATGAGTGGATGGGAAAACAAAAATCTGTCCCAGGGGTCCAACCTGTGTCCATCAATGCCAAAGGCAACAGGTGCTGATTGATGATTCTGTTGGGGATAAAGTAATGGCTAGGCTTGTAAGAGACCCATAGCCAGTACTGTAGTAACCTTCTATGCACCTGTGAAACTGTGATTCTACAGAACTCCCAGATGACATGTATCAAGAGTAGCATGCTGTGTCAAGGGGTATGCATGCAAGCTTGCACTGTCTGTCCCCATTTACCCTCACACACTGTGCCATGCATATGCACCTGGGTCAACATGCACATATACAGCCGAATCCTGGTAAGGAAAATGTCTCTGCATTGCCACTTTGCCATCATGAGCTTCTGTAATGGCAGCAGGTCCTCACTGTCTTCCCCATCAGTACATCAGGATGTCCACAGTACCTTCCCTGTTGCCTATATGTAGGGAACAGGTCACCACTGCCATGTGAAAGTCATGGTATACATCTTCCATGGGAGCCTACCACATCACAGGATGCATCCTACATGACCCCAACCATAACCTTGCAACATCATAAGGCACTGTATTCAAAGGATGCCTGACTACTGCCTTTGTCCTAGCCTTTTGAAGGACAACCACTGTCACCCCTCAGTCACATGATAGACCCGTCAGTAACTAGGCTGCTCTTCAAGGCCATAGCACAGTTCATAGTGAACCCCATTAACAAGAACATTGTTGACCTGCACACACTCCATCACAAACAGTTAGGCTTTGTCTAGGAAGGGATCATGTCTGTTATACTCGGTTGACCACTATGACATAGTGACCACACCCATAGACAGGGTGTGACAGTGTAAACTGCCTACCTTGACCTGTACAAAGTATTTGACAGTATAACCCACCTGGCCATGATAGATATACACTCCCAAGTATGCATTACACTATATGTTACCATAGGGGTTGCACACTGGGGCGCTTACACGACCCACCTATTCCACATAGGGGAATCCACCTCAAACAATTGTCCCATAACTAGTGGTGTAACCTGTAGTTCTGTGTTTGGGCCTCTGTTATGTGTGATGTACACATCTGAGGTGCACATAACAGCCATTGGCCTATGGCCAACCATGTCTGCAGATGACTGCATGCTGTGTGCCATCACTGGATTCCCTAGCAATGTGGACATCTGTCTAGGATGGTCTCACAAAGATACATGACTGCTTCCAGACTCATGGCCTCAGGCCTCATGCCAGGTAATGCAGTGTCAACTCCTTTGGGGAGATTGACATCCCCACATATTATCACAGTACTAACAACATCCTAGGCATGCAAACAGTCGTGAGGGATGTGGGGACACAGGTCTTTGGCAACATGACATTTCACCACAGTGTTGCTTCCATTGTAAGGTAAACCTTCTACATGGCCCACCTCATTCATAAGGGTATGTCATCAAGGGACATGGGGTCAAAACATCCCTGTATTCCCCCCAAAAAGGCCCATTATTGTGTATTATTCCCTGTTCTTCATTCACATCACACAGCACATGCAGCAGCTGGGGACATCACAGAGGGTAGGTGTGTACACCTTTGCAGGTGGAACCTGGATAACTGGCTGGGAGTCACCAGGTATGCTAGACATAGGTATCAGGAAATGAGATACAGGTGTGGAGTAGACAGTGACCTAGCCAGAGTATGTCAGGAATGGACAGAGACACCTGGACAATTTTGAAGTAAGCCTGCATGACATTCACAGACTGAGCTGGGCTGACTGACAGTACATGATGTGATATGCCAGCTGTATATTCCAATTCCTACTGTCACTATTGTACAACAGACAATCCAGTAGCTTTCATATGTGAACTAACCATTGCTGGGGTGACTCAGGTGCCAGAGCTGTGATCTATGTCACTGCAGACAGAGCCAAAAGGGAAGGCTGTAGGTGCTGGATGGCAGACTAACAGCAACATGTCATTCCAAGATATGTTGTTGAGACCTATTGTTGAAATTCCTATTTCCCAAGACTGCATCCCCATCTGCATTCCATTACATGCTTATTTCTATGACATATCTAGTATAGTGCTGTAGTCCTTTGTGAGAACAAATCCAGTGGTACTTTTCCTACTAAATCGCAGTCTGTCTTCATGAAGAAAGTCTCAGACCTGTTTACCATATGCAGCAGCTTGCTTATTGTAGGTAATGCTCATGAACAAGTGATTGCCTGTGCACCAATCTGTGACTCACAATTGCTACTAGCATCCAGAACAGCTGGTTTGCCATTTTATTAGTCAATGGCATGGCAACACAGTGCTATAATTAAGGCCTTCATGTAGGCCTTGCCCTTTTTCCTGGCCTGTGAGGAGGACATTATCGAGGTGTGGGAGCTACAGCATCACAGAGGCTAGGTAGAAATACTGTCCACTGTTTCGATTGATGTATGTCCACAGTTTTGCATGCTATGTCTGGCCGTTGTTAACAGATTTTCTGATTCTATAGCAGGCTACTGTTTAACAATGCGTGTTGGGGTCAGTAAGGAGACAGGCAGATGTGAGTGTCATACATCCTTTTCATCTGAATGTTCATACTGCTGCAGTTGATGCTAGTGTATCAGCTGTGTATGTTTCTAGGGAGAGACTGTGACACATATCCCTGTCACTTGAGCATTCACCCCAATCCTTTATCTATGGGTGTTGTGTGGATTCCCTGGTCTAGATGTTTGGGAGGTATGGTAGTTCTGTAGCAGGTAGCTGAACATACTGCTGCATGTGTAGCATGCTGCAGCTGCTGCAGTCTGGCCAGAAGTCATACTAGAGATTGTGAAGATATTGGGGGACAGCAAGCTGTTAATGTCAGTGAGGGAGCAGTGTCAGCTCATGTGTCACAGTATGGCCTGGGTGAGGGTACCCATAACAGTCCAGATAGGCATGTGCCTCTGGTACATATGTTAAGTAATAGTGCCATCCAGAGAGTAGTGGGTGACATTTAGGACACATATTCATATTTGTGACATGTGTCCCACCCTCCAGGTCTTTAATGTGCTACTATGGGTGGCAGTGACTGCGGTAGCAGCAATCAGTTTTGCTGGATGTTGCAGGGCTTAGTTATTCCTATGTTGTATTGACATGCATGTAGTTGTGCAACAGCCTGCACTGTGGGCCAGGACTATGGGTGTCCAGATGTGACACATGCTAGGAATGTAACATATACAGCTACTGAGTCATTATTATGGCAGGTGTATTTGCAAGACATATGTGCATGCTGGTCTATTTCACATAATCAAACATCCAAATGTTTGACTTTAATATGGCTGAGACCATATGATTGAACATTTGAATGTTTGAAAATGTAAAAAAAAATCAACAAAAAAATCTAAACACTGCTAGCAGGGGGCAAGCCCCCCTGCACCCCCACACCCCCACTATTTAAATATACCAACTCTGAGATCGCACTACATTGCAGTAAAGGGAAATCTTCCCGTTCCGTGATTTATGGAGTTCCCCATTCAGACCATTCGAATTTTTAAAAGTTCGATCATATGGTCTCGGCCATATGAACGTTGAGCTTTTAAAAGTTCAACCATCTGAAGGGGACTCGTGCATGCATACAGTGTGCTACACAGGATTGGCATGGACATGTGGGTTTGGATGTGTATGAAGTGTGACACTGACCTGTCTGTCATGATTTTGTAACTTCAATCTGCACTGCCTTGACAGTTCTTCAGCACACAGAACAGGTTTTATGGCAACCCTGCCATAAGTAGGGGGCACAACTGTGGACATTCTGCAACAGTCTGTGCAGTTGTTAGCTCTACCTGATATTGTAGGCCTCCTGTACACCCAACATAATTTATTTGGCTGTGTACTGGTTTGTTGTCTGCATCACAGGCCCAAGTATGCTGTCATTTATCCCATTATATGTAGGAGTAGTATGTCACTGGCAATCAGGATATGTTTGCAAAAACACAAGCTATATTTCAGAGCTGAGTTGGCCTAGTGGGCTAATGCACTATGCTGTAGTTGGCAAGATCCTGGGTTCAATACTTGGAGGGGTGTAAATATTTTCTGATGTGACATCACTTTAATGCATGATATATTTATAGAAACACCAGTTGTTCTCCAAAGATGAGCTGTCCTAGTGGTCTAATACACTATGCCCTGGTTTGAGAGTTGGAAAGGGTGATTATTTTACTGCTGTGGATAAAAGTTTCAGAATCAGATGAGGTGATTAAAGCAGTTTTAAGCAGGTATGGGTGAGTTTGCCTGACTTGCCGTGATGCTAAGTGGCACTTAGTCCCACTTAGACCCGAGCTATTTTTAAAACAAAATGACAGAGGGTGATAGGAAAGTGGTGAAATGGGGGTAAGACGAGGAAAAACATGCTGAAAGGCAGGTAGGGATGTGTAGGAAAGGATCATAGCTCTCCATTTCTTGTACAGCAACAGATGTGCCTGTTGTGGGCAATTTGGAATTTGGAACCTCACATCCCAAAGGGAGGGGTGTGGGTGACATTACTTTGTTGATAAATTACTGGGATGATTGATAGCAGTGCATGTGGGGGTGAAATGGAGAGCTACGTATGGGGCAAATATGTTTTTGGGACAGATGCCTTTTTCTTAAGATGAATGTGTAATTCTGTAGGTGGGATATAGGTACGTGTGGGGAAGTAATTTGCGTAGGAGAGGCAGACAGATGAGACAGACAAGACATCAGACAGGAGCGGTGTATGACACATGAGGGGGTAAACACCTTGGATGGGGAAAGTGGTTGGGAATCGGAGGACCAAGTGCCCCCAAATGGCAACAGTGGGACTGAGATCCCCTATCCATGGGGAGTCACCACTGGCCCTTCATGGCCCTGAAGGTGGCTATGCAGGGGGCTGGGCACTGGGGCCAGCCTGTCCCTCGAGTTGCTCCAGTCTGCCCTTGATCTGGCACAGTCTATCATCCAAGTCACACTGGATGACCCTGCGCACCATACATGAAACCTGATTCTGGGTGACAGCCTCCTTTCCGAGCCCACCCACAGGGAGGAGTGGGCCCCATCTCCTGAGGTGGTTCCATCTATGGCTGGTGCAGGACCAGCAGAGGAAGCAGCTCGAGGTTGCTTCCCAGATGTACTGGGACCCAGTTCTGTGGCCAGATGAGGTTGGATAGGTGGATCCGCTGGAACCGGCTTACCCAAATGTGCTATGATGTTGAGGTTTGTCAAAGTTTATTGGTTATTCATGTACAGAACATTTCAACATTAGTTAGAACAGCATGCATGCGTTTTCCAATTAACCAAGAACATTAAAATAGCACAGTATACAGAACACAGGCCTAATTGGAATAACAGTCAGTATTGTAAAATCATGCCAGTAACAGTTATGGCAAAAGGCCCACAATGATGGAATTTTAACAAGGTATGTTAGCATGCAACCATTGTAATATATAACCAATAATACAACACAAGGCCCAACATTAGGTTTTTGAGAACAACATATGTGAAAATGAAACCATACACATAGTATAAGAATAAATATTTTTGATGCAGATAAGGGGTGGGGGAGAGAAAGACATTCCATTATCAACTGTATAGGCTATATTTTGCACAACAGTACTGCTCAATACCCTACAGGTCTGCACTTACATTACATCTACATGTACCCTATACCTTCTGCAGCATGTACATACCTCTCAAGCTGTCCATATGGGATGGTATGGGCCAAGCTGTACGAACTATAGGTACATGACTACAGGGGACTATTACATGTCAAGGGAAGATATATGACTAACAAGGTGTACCCTGAACTGATGCTGTGCGAGTGTGCTACTGCCATACTTCAACTGGATTTATATCGGTGTTCAAGGTTATTGGCAACAGTGATCACTAGACGTGACAGTGTGACACTTGAGAGACATGTATCGTGCACAGTGCAGGGAGTTTATACCTATCCTGCTGTCATTCGTAGGCATGGGGTTAGACTATCACCACACATTTACAGATGCACCAGGCATACAGCCGTACCAACAGTAGAACATTTAATTTGTCTTATTCAGTTGGAATATTACTGTACTCGATGATGTATTTAATGGAGTCATCACCTTGCTGAACAATGCTTTTTACACACAAGTACATCTAGACACAGACATTAGTATACCCTTCATACAGCTAATACAGACATTTCTTTACCTGTTAATGCTGGGGGAGAATATATGTTAACAATAAATGACTGTTTCTATAAATAGCCAGTACTACATGTCTGTTACTATAAATAAATCTTAGTACCAATGCCTGGATTCGAACCCTGGTCTTTGTGTGGAAAAAGTAATAACATTTATATTGTTTATCACACTGAGCTACTGGGCCACTGCTGTGTGGTGGTTAACTGATATGTGCCTAAAGCTCACCTGGTGACAAAGCCTGACCTGATAACACAGGTAGAGTGACACAGAAGACTGCGGTGACAGTTGAACATACATGCATGAGATTCATGCATGACAGAGATAGTAGGTGAAGTGTGTAATGATAGTTGAAATGCAGGTGTACACAACTAACCCCAAGTGAATGGGAATATGTGTGATCTGTACAGACCATATCAGGGTGCTTGGATGCCTACCTGACCCATATACATGTGCAGATGGTACGTTTGCAGTCTACAACTTTCACAGTCTCATACTTGCCTGCATCAGTGTACGTATGTTCAGGAATGCATATAGCTGAAATGCAAAGGTTAACACAAGACAGTCCTGGGGACACACACTATAATAGCTTAGACAGTATTGTTCAAGGTTCAGAACTTAGTGCAAAACAAATATCATATTGCCATTATACATAGTACTACAGCTCCATGTCTACACTTTAACATAATAGTTTTTATTAGCCCAACGTTGGTCACTTCATGTTGTTGTATCTGTGTTTGCTTTGCTGCACTTGTAATATTGCTTTTATTGGACAACAGCCCAGAATACACACAACAATTGACAGAGGAAAACTTTATTGCAGGTGACATAACACAGTGATTGGACTACATTTGAGAGTCTTTATTGTTCTTTACTTAATTCATTTATTTAATTACTTTTTGTATTTCTTTATTTATTTATGTAATCTTTATTGTTCCGGTGTACTTTATTATCAGATCCTTAGTATTGATACAGCATACACACGTCATTCCTACACATTATTAATGCAGAATTAGCTTTCTTTCCTTAACAGTAGCATGGCACATGCTTTCATCTATACTGAACTGTACCTGCTATTACTCAGTTATTTCAGTCCACATCTATGAATGCAATCATTCCATTACACTCAGAACAAAATAAACCTAATGGCAGTTACTACTGTACTCTTTATTTTCTATATTACTATATATTGCAAGATATATCTGTATTCACCACATTGTCAGTGCATCCTCACTAGGCACCCTGTGCGGGCCTCCAAATTGCGAGCCCTCTCCTCTGCAGCTGTGGGGAGGGAAACACACCATTATGCATACCTCTCTATCAGATATTCATACTAGAATTTGGTAAAACAATATGCTTCCTATATTTACAAACTTCTGGGGTATTTCGGTCTCAAGCATCTTGGGTCCACTTGGCCAAGAGACTCCCCTTTCTATGCTTCAGGTCATCATAATGATGATGGACCTGCTCACTGTTGCAGGGGATTCCATTTGCATTGGTGAGGTCATCTGCCAGCCGGTCCCAGGCTTCTGATTTGTACTCCAACCCCTGGTACTGCCCCTGCAGCAGCTGGTCATCATGGTTTTTAACAAGGAGCCCAACCATGACCCAGGACTCCAATATGCCCCAGTGCTGCACCTGAAAGTGCAAACCTTCTCCTACTCCAGCCATAGTTCCTGCATTGATCGAACTCCAACTGATTCTGGCTGCATTCCCACCTGTTCAGTTTAAATAAGAATGTTTTCCTGCCATTTTCTGCCATTGGCTGTTTTAAAAATGCTTTGTTCTGCTTAGCACCATGCAAACCTGCTGAGCTGAGAAGTGCTTAAATAGTGACTGCTTAGCAGTGCTCAAACCAGCTAAGCAGAGCTACATGTTGCTATGTACTGCTAAAACAGGTATTGTTTAAGCATTGTTTGCATGTATTAGCAATGCTTAACAGGGCTTAGCTATGGGCAAACTTCAGTTTAAAAAAGAATATTAAAATAATTGTTCATTACTGATACTTTATTATTAGGTGTATTTATTTTACTTTATATCTCCTACACATATGCATTTCAGTACATTATCTGGTAGTGTAACTTTAATGTATTGGATACTTGTGCGTAACTGGGGATTTTATACTCGGGTCTCCACTATACATGGGCTTCTGGTCAAGCTGGACTAACCCGGTTAACAAATTTCAATGTATACTTAAAAAAAAAACAACATTTACAACATTTCCCTATCGCATATAAAAAGCTGCATGGCTGGTATTCAAACCATGCACCTACTGCACACCCAGCCGTCACTCTACCCATTCAGTTATCAAGAATATGGTGATGAGGGCTATACTGTTTTATATAACTCTTACTTACATTTAAGCATTAGTGAGCAACTTGACTTTTTCTATTAAAATTAAAAGCATCCAGTTTCTAGTTTTAGATGTCTGGCACATGTTTAATGCTAAGCACCGTGCCGCACAAACACAGAAAAAAAAAAAAACGACAATACATTTTCACATTTAATTCCACTGCAATGTGGCACTCTGACAGTGTAGGTGGTGTGTTATGGACACTGTAATACACCCCCTACATATATATTTTACAAATGGTCAAGGACACACTTTAATTATATATTTTAGTGCTGTACAGAACTTTGACACTGCAGGGGGTGTGTTACACATCCCTGAGCACTGTAACACACCCCCTACACTGATTCAGTAACCATGTACATGGCTCACCCTCAGTAGTGGGCCTTCATTAATATGCAAGACGCATTGCTGAGGGTGAGCTGCAGACATGGCTATGATACACTCTGTGTAGGACTTCCACTATTCCTACATGGAGTTTATTAAATCTGGTGAACTAACTTAATTATGTTTAACAAGGTGCATGTTGCCAGCTGGTCATGTGGTACTACATTTAACATGGAGCATTCACAGTATTTCATTGTGGTCTTCTTCACACAAGCAAGCATACTATTGTTCTGTGACTTCAGAATGCAGTTCAGCATAACTTTCAGTTGCACATACATTTACCTTTTGGATATTATTAAGAATACAGAAGGTTTGCTTACCATATGCAGGTGGTTGTGCAATAGCAGACCCAGATGTCACTACATATAAAACATAGAAGAAACAGAGATAATAAGCATCACCAAACAAATGACAGAAGCAACAGAAGAAAATAGCATTTTCAGCTACAGAATAAGACACATCTGCTAAAAATCATTACTGTTTACGGGAATAATCTCCATGCCTCCTCCTTCTCCCTCTCTATGTCTATATGTCCATTCGATTCCCTTATCTTTCTCTCTCTCTCTCTCTCTCTCTCTCTATATATATATATATATATATATATATATATATATACACACACACACACACACACACACACACACACACACACACACACACACACACACACATATATATATATATATATATATACAACATATCTGGAAGTTTCTGTCTGGATCTGTGACAATGGACAAGAACTCCTCTGTTTCATTTAGTGTTGGCTCAGTAGGAGGACCACCTCCTGTAGCCATACATTCACAGACAATTGCAGCTACTCGACCTCTGGCCTCCATATACATGTATGGCTGGCGATTTTTATTACAATGATTCTTGCTCCTTTTTCACACAGACATGCTTTGGTTGATAAAATAATGCCATGGGATGGCATTTGGCTTTAACATGAGAACTACTAAGGCATTTCCTGTGGCATGAGAATATGAGACTGTACTCTGCAAGGCATGTGCTCGAATCCATGATTATCCACACATTGTGTCTGATGGCTATTCTTCTGTAACAGTGATTACTGTATTAGACATCATGTCTGTCTGGGTATACCTAGCTGCATGCAATGTTGTTTGAAATACACACATATAGCAACAGTATTTTAAAGAAATGACGGGTACACATCTGCTTTGCAGCACTAAAATGATGTCATGGCTTTAAAGACCAAAGTGTCTTGCACTTGTAGCACCAGTGGCACTATGGAACATTCATTCTTTCCAATATCATGTAGCTTCTTTCATCACATAGTCAGATGTTCAAACTCACATTGGTTGACTGTAAGCATTGCATGTCCTAATGCTATTATGCATGAATGACATTCATGAGTGTTATAATGTGTACAGTTACAGTGGGAGAAATATCCTCCAGCCCTTTTATCTCACATATTGCACCATAATCATATGCTGTAATGACATGGGCTAACAGATCTTGCTGTTAAATTCCACCCAAAGGTAACATTCTATGAATGTATTGGCATTACACAAGAAACACTGTATGAAGTGAATATTATCAATTTTTATTTTTTTATTAATGCAAATAATATATGTGCTTGTGTTGCTCATATGCTGTTATGGAAGTACTCAGTGTAATGTCTTGTGAGCATGCCCAGTATAATCCTGCATTAGATTTGCTCCATTTACAAAAAGAGACCTTGAACTACTGCAATGTCATCAGATCCATTATCTATGGCTGTCCAATGACAAATGTTAAAACATCTATGGTTGCCCAATGACAACTGTTAAAACATATCCCTTTCTGCTCTGCATGACACAGCTGCTGTGCTGCTCATGCCTTGTTTATACAGGATAGAGTGGAGGAAACAGCAATACAATCAGTTATCATGCACACATTCCCTTTATATGCAAGTCATGTTCAATAACTGCACTGCATGTGAATGGCCCATAATGTATCCACTGTCCTTGATAACTATTATCTCAACTCAGCAGGTTATCAATATTAGTATCACTTTTACTATCCTTTCTTACAATGTTGCATTGTGTCTCTCTCACATCTATTGCTGGCATGTCCATTTTTAAATACTTTATATGGGTAAACACTTGGGAAACATGATTATTTATTATTACCATCAATCTTTCTATTGAAAATGTTTCTTTATGGCATCATCACATTTGAATGCATTAACTGAGTGCATTTTGTCTATTTACCCTCGCCTCTTAATTATCCCTACAATGTTTACATTGTATTCTGTGAAAATTAGTCCAATTTCACACCCCCTGCATCCACATGCCTAAAAGTCACTTGCATTTGCTTCCTATAAGCTGTCCAAGCATTGCTTGTGTTACTCTTACTTATTTTCTCATTAATAATCTGTCATGTTCTATGCAATACATGACTTGCTATAGGGATAAGGGGAGATCAACAAACAGTAATGCATAAGTAGGATAAGAGTGACTTGCTAATTCTCCTTGTTGGGGATAGAATGCTTTTGCCACTTTCTTGTTGTACTACTCAAATGGTTCATCAGTGAAATGTTATGCAAAACAATAATTCTACAGACGGGGATTATCTGAACACATCACATAGGAACTTCTAGTTCATTACATCCAACAGCCTAAGAATTGTTAGAGTAAACGTTTCAAAGTAATGCCTTTATTCTGCCTTTAGTCTATATTTCCATAGCATGGTGGATTTAAGCAGATTTGTGCGCAAGTAAACAATCTACTGTGGCTGCAACTAAAATCTGTTTTGCCATAACATTCACCATCACTCAGCAGTGATGCACTATGTCAACATCTGCAAAAATGCTGAGGGCAAAAAGTGAATGTTTTAGATGGGCCATTTCTGGCCACGTGTGTTGTGTGATTCTATTTTTTGACTATATTAAACATGTAAAAAATGTTTGATAAGACAGTGGTAAAAATGTGGCTGGCATGCAGAAATTAGGACACAGGAGAAATAATACAGGAATTTGCAGGAGGGTGATGGCAAAGCACCACAGCTATCCACTTCTTTACAACATAAATAAGGAATTGCACAAAGAATTTAATGACTTTTGAGAGTCATCATATTAGGGATGGGTGATAACAACAGAATAATATTGTATATCCAATTGCACCAAGTCAAGTGTGTTAAGATAACAGAAGTGAAGTAAAGCTATGTATGAGGTACAATGTTTCGGTGGGACAGGTGCCCTTTTTTTTCTTTTTTTTAGAGAAAGAGAGGGAGAGAGGGGGGGAGTGGAATTTTAGGGAAGGTGTAAGAAATTAGAGGGTTAGGTAGGGGAGGTTAGGTGGCAGGCAAAGACATACAGGACAGACAGGGATGGTGATGGGCACAAAAGGTTTATGGACACCATGATTGAGGCTAGATAGGGGAACTCAAAGGTGCATCCACATCCAGCTTGAGAACAGTGAAAATGTAGTACTAACTCTCAGAATTGTTATCACTTTCTCCTGTGTCAGTTACCTGGGTCAGTGCCAGAACTGGCCTCATTTTGGCTATACAACACAGGACCTTTTTAACCATGATGATTTGGACACCAAGGCCCTTCTCTATAACACCCTTAACCAATCCGGTCAGCTCCTGATGGGTGACAAAATCACTACCTCCAATACTTTTGCTCCCAGGGGCACCACTACACCAGCAGCTGAGGAAGAGATACCGGATACAGGAGGAGAAGGTATGGCAGAAGTTGTGAAGGCAATGCTGAGAAGTTGTGACCCAGATGTGCTGGGTCTCTGTGCTGCCTGGCGTGGTGCCACCACAGCCACTTTGGAGATATGACAGGTTGAACCCCATTGTTTGGTCTACCTCTCTGCCCTGATGGTCATTTTGTTTTTAGCAGCACTGCATTAACAAATAAAATGTGTGTGTGTGTGTGTGTGTGTGTGTGTGTGTGTGTGTGTGTGTGTGTGTGTGTGTGTGTGTGTGTGTGTGTGTGAGAAAAAAGAGTGAGCAATCTATCACAGTGGTATGATATGACTAATAAAATCATGTATTTCAATGTGGCATATCAGATATGTGCTTTCAAAAGCAATGCTTTCATTTGCCAAACTTTGGTTGTTAATGCCATGCAGTATTGCAATTAATATCTTCTAAATAATATCTTGAAATAATAATAATAATAATAAAAAAGAATGTGTGTTTCTGGGTATTGACCTGCACACAATTAAGCTGATTGACTTATTGCCTAATGCAATCACCAAAAGCTATTGCAGCAGGCAGGCATTTATACCTGATATCAAAGTTAAGATATGCCTGTTCAAGGTGATATAGAGTGATGGACTGAAAAAAAAATTCTCTACCTTGCATTCAGAGTTGATGCATACTTACCCTGTGCTTATTTGAAGTGAGTTAGTCTCTCCTGATGTGTGTCATAGTTTTCTGTTATCTTTACTGCAGCTGTACAGTAGAGCTGATGAGTCAATGTACTTAGTGTTTTCAGTCTTAAATTCAACCTTCCATTGGCTCAGGAGGTCCTCCTTGTCCCTCTTCATATCACTGTAGTGGTAACAACATTCTCCCCATGAGATACCAGTTTCAATGGAGGCAGCCTTAACCTATCTATTCCAAGCCTCAGCCTTGTACAGAGACCTGGTATAATCTTCCTTCAGCAGCCTCCAGCTGTAGCACTTCATGAGGAGTGCCACAAAAATCCTGAACTCCTTAATACTCCATCTTTGTGCTCTAAATAGAACACTATTCCTACCATCAGCAGCAATGTTTTCAGTGGTCAAGCTACAAATATGGGTCTGAATTAGTGCACAGTTCAGATCAGTCATGTAACAGCTTGTGTACAAAGACCCACAGCCTTGCCAACTGCATTTGCACAATTGGAAGCACAGCAGTGGCTTGGCAAACATATTGACAGTGATTAAATCAAAAAGCACAGGAGATGTGAAATATGGCAGTGATATTTGTGTGGTACTCTAACTACTGGCATATTTTCTAATGTTAAACAATGCCACATTTTATAGTGTTTATTATAATCATGGTTGGTTGGAGAACAAATGGTATAAACTTGTAACATATTGGGTTATAGGGAGTTACATAATGGAAACATGAACGTGTACCACCCAGGAACTGAACCCATCAGAAAAAAATATTCAGTGCTATACTTTGCTTAGTAACTGTTAGTGCCACATAAGAACATACGTTTTGACATGATAGTCAGAAGTATAATATTTTAAGACTTAACGGAGAAATACTTGACAGATGCCTGTATGTCTGTGACTTTACTTAGTCATGGAACTGCATTAATATGTAAAAGGCGGTATTTGTTTTTGTAAATACATTTCAGATGCATGTAGTTCATAATCTGTGTAATCCATGTTGTGTTAGGTTGCATACATACTTCATAAGACATTATACCATTCCATTATACAAGAAGACCAGTCATCCCTTATACAATATGCAGACAACCCTATAGTCATCATCATCTCCGACACCCCCTCCCACCTTCATACTGTTATTCAAGCATGATTTAACTCCATTGAATCCTGGCACCATGACAACCTACTAATTCTCAACCCTAAGATAACTAAGCTCTTACTCATTCTCCCCAAAAACTTCAATAATCTAAAATCTACTTTTACTATTCTGTCCCTCAAATCACATCTATTGAAACTAGCACTAAACTTCTAGGTGCAACAATTGATGACAAACTAAAGTTTGATTTACATCTGTAAGAATGCATTAAAAAGACACATCAAAAGTTCTTAACTAGAAATGCAAGAATAAGCCTCTCTCATTCCTACCTTCTTCCTAGCCTAATGAATAGTTGTCACATTTTCACTAATCTAAACTCCACACTCTTAGCTAAGCTTGAATCAACATACAGCAAGGTGGCGGTCTCACCACTGTCTTTCTCTTAGAAAGTTAGACTGGCTGGAACTACCCCATCAACTCTTCCTCTCTCAACTACAGATAATTAATTCAATTCTTTATCAGCAATCTTTCTGTTATAGACTAACTCCTATTATCATTAAATACTCCCCAACTAGGACTCTCCGCAGCTCTGACCAAAACATGCTACAAATATATAAGTCCAAGTCCAAAAGTGGTCACAACCTTACAGCTATAACCCTGCCATAAATTGGAACAAACTTCCATTAGATATCACCTCCCTCAAACATCCTAAACAATTCAAAACAGCTACCAGAGAATTCCTAAAGACAGAATTGTCCTGCCACTGCTTTCATCCTCCCTAAACTACTCTCCCCACACCTCTAAGACATTTTTTCACCTCCTTTTCCTCTTCTCATCCTTCCTGTACCTATAAACAAAATCTCTTACTCCCATCTTTAGCCTTTACCTCCCCTCACCCCCTCCCCACAGATTCTCTCATTTCTCTACTTTTCACCTCTGTAGTGTCTACTATCTGCACAAATTATAACAGACTCTTTTTACTGCATTGCTAAGAGCTTAAACATATTGATGCTGTATTTTCTTTAGTATTATGTCTTCTCTTTCTCACAACCTCCTTTCCAAACCTATATGTAAAACTATACTCGCATTGTATGTATATATGAATGCTAACGTTTCTTAATTGTGCTAATTATTTCACTGTTTAAGAAAATTGTATTCTACTGTGGAGCTTTTCTCCCTGCGTCTCTGCCGAAAATGGGCCTCACAGCTCAGTCAGACCAACTCTGTCAACAAATATAAAATAAAATAATAAAAAAAGACATTATGCCATAAACACATAGTTATGATATTTGAAAACTCAATAATTATAACAAAAATATTGTGTACATCAAACCTATGCATGTGCATTCTGCATTACACATCATCATTTTCATGTTTAGCATACTTCACACATATTATGTTGGGCCTCAATAGCAAGCAGTAATGATACATTTGTTGCAATAAACATAGTCATGATATTCATGTGCATTTATTGTGACATTCCTAATCAAAATGTTGTGACAAATGGCATTCTGACCCTGTCTGTAAAAGTATTTGTCAAATGGTTTCCAACCCTACATCAGTTGACCGCTTTCTTCAAGTTCACTTCACATATACCTTGTGCCCCAGAGATAGTTACCTGACTAGTGTAATTTATTAACTGACTGCTATCCAGAGTACTGGCATATGCACACTAATGCCAAGCTAGTTTGTGCTTCAGAAGGCTGCTCAATTTAAATGTTTAACTTTTTCTTTAGGGAATAAAATGTGCCATAGCATAAAATGAAGAAGGAAAAAAAAAAAAAAAAAAGGAAAAAACTGAAAAATGAATTCATAGCCATGTCCAGAGCAAGAACTGCAAGAGCAATAATATAACACACACATGTATCCTTCATCTCACCCACATCAGAAATTAATCTCTGACACACTTCTCAGGACTTAATGCCAAATAATGTGAAAGTGGAGAGACAACAACTCACATGATGTTAGTAATAGTGAGAATAGTTGAGTTTTAAACAACACAATGATATCAAAAATGTGTGTAAATATATTTTCAGACCCCCTCTATAAAACTATCAGTTAACTGGATTCAATCCCTGCATCATCTGCCTTATGTCTCTAAATGCACTTCACTGCACCTTGTGCCACAGAGAAAGTTATTTGGCAGATACATTTTCTTCATGGAGTATTATCCAATGTGCTTATAGACATGCACTGGCACCAGGCTTGTTTGCACTACAGAACACAGCCCAAATTCAAATTTTCACTTTTTTCCTTAGAAAGTGAACTGTGGTTTACTGCTAGAGACTGCTGCTATTCTAGAGTGTGCAATTCCAAATTGCATGCAAATAATAAAGAGAAAAGAAAAAATACTTAAATGGGGAAACATTATGAAACAAGTAGTTAAAATGTACATTTTTGATATTTGCCCCTTAAACATCATTATGTTCACACAAGCATCGCCCTCTCTAGATTAGAAACCCAGGACACCAGGACATTCCAAAGATAGATGAGATTCTTGACAGTATATGCCACATACACACATACTTATACTGTTAAGAAAAAAATGAGGTTACATATGCTCAAGATGTGATATAGTATCAATTGACATAACAGGCACAGCAAAACCAGGTTCTGAACTTTGTCCTGCACAATTTGCAGCTAGATAAGTGGGTGGCTGTAATAAAGGCAACAGGGAAGCTAACTGTTTCTTACACAATGTAAAATACAAAATTGCAACACTGCATTTCTTTTCTTCTCTTTTTTTGTGAGCATCATTCCTTATCTATGCTTCTCTATCAGGACTGCTTTGTGATTTGCCTTGCAGTTGATATATGTTCCAATGAGTAATGCACTTCCTTAGAATTGCAGACACTCTGCACTCAGCGGCAGAACCTGTGGTCATAGACAATTCATATAAATGTTAAGAATGTTGCTCTCCTAAGTCAGTCAATGCACTCACAAACATTCTTGTAAGTCCCTTATTCTTGACACACTCTCAGCAAATGTATATGAAAGAGGACTGACTGTGAAAACTTGATTGATATTGCAGTCAGACTAATCTTTCACACTTTCAAGTACTTTGCAGGTGACACTTCTCAGTGTACATCCTTGCAGAGGTAAGTCGTGTGAATGTAGTCATGTGGATCCTTACACCATGTTTCCATTCCCTGCTGTTAGTACAAATTTTGGAATTCATGAATGCTAATGAGTTCACAACTCATTTGCATACTCTCGGTGCTGAGAGGGCTGAATCTACCCTTTATAAATGTAATAGTTTAAATAAGGAACTTGTATTGTATTAGAGGAGACTGTTTATATCCAGAAAGTCTGATACAGCTACTTGCTTTGAAAACTTGTTGCTACTTTCTCAACTGACTTGCTTCAAAGGTAGGTTGATGTTATGTACAAATTAATGAATTTTAACTTTAGTTATGATTGCATTTCATAATACATATAGTGCTATACTGTGTTGTGTTTGCATTTTACCTTAAATGAAGACAAGACACTTCTTCCTGTCTTTCAGTGGTATTTATTACGCACTTGTGGGAGCCTACTGGAAAGTACCAGGGAGACTCTCCAAACAAAGGAATGCATAAGCTTATATGCTGGTGATATTGCTGACAGTACAAAAATATAAACTAGACCAATTAAAATAGTACAAAAGACAATTAACCAATCAGTGGTTTACCCGTAGGCTTGAAGCAGGTCACATTATTACATCTCTAGGCAGAGAAAGAAAATCGGATACACTTCCATATAAGGAACATTTCCTGCTATCAGGCAGGCTCTTGTTCTTCAGTACTTTTCCACTATTCACAGTTTACTTAATAGTTCATAGTACAGAGTTCAAATCAATACGTACAGGTTCTCACATACTCAATCTCCTTTGAGCACATGCTTTGATCATTCATATTCTACAATCTCCCATTTGATGCTGTGTAAGCATCACCATTTAGTCTATCATACATTTGCCTCAAGTCTAACATAATCATGTGGCTAGTTCCTTCAACATTGTCACAAATTTTTATCTAATCATCCATAACTGCAGGCATATAAAACTTTGGCACATTTTTAGTAGTCTTGAAAAACATTAATTTCAAAATCAATGCTTTGATTAAAAACACAACAAGAAAAGCAATAAGAGCTAATACTGCAATTAATAGGATTAACTTTAAAAGTCCACCTCCCCAACCTGAGAACAGGTTAGTTAGCCATGCCCACATTGAGTTATCAGCCTCCTTGGCCTTTTAAAGAGTTCGGAGACTCTCTAAGTGAGTTCGAGATGACTTTCAATTTCATGCTGATTGTCAGGAATAAATGTACAGCACTCCTCCTGGATTAAAGTGCAAGTTCCGCCTTTCACCGCTAGGGTGAAATCGAGAGCCATACGGTTTTGGAGGACTACAGCTCTCATGGCAGTCAGTTCATCAGTCACTAGTTCTAAGGCAGAAAATGTGGCATTGCTTAATACTTCAAGCAATTTAGACAGTTTTCTCAGTTCCCAGATTGATTTTGCTGCTCGGTATGCTGGGATTATACCAGCCCATGATATGACATCATCACCCAAGTTCATATGAGATAGTCCTTTGGTGCTGGCATGAGCTAAGTCATGATGATAAATCCATGATGCATCAATTTGGCCTAACAGATTGGTAGGCTTTTTAACCTCTCGCATGTTCCGAATTTTTCCTTGGGGTAAGGCAGATGTATGTTGGATGGCTGGAACTAAATAACCTAAGAAACAGCTACCAGACCAGTTCTTCGGTAGCCATTTATAGGCCCTTCTTCTGCATCTAAAATAACAGTCTTGCATCAGAGTGGTAACAGTTGAAGAATGGTCACTGCCCATAGTTATGCCATGGAATATGGCAAGAAATACAATATTACGAGAACCAAATAATGAGGTATTTCTCAATATTGGCTGAATGGCATCAAATGAAACTCGACAGCCCAAGGCTAAGCACTTTCCTTCTGTATAATTGCACTGGTATTCGATTGTCATGTTGCAGATACTTTGTCCCATTTTTCGAGTCCTGTGATGTTGACTTGAGTAATTCTGTTGGAAACACAGAGTGCCATTGTGACGGAGAGAAAGTTGTAATGCAATAGAATTACTGGATGTAATGTTAGCAGTGTTGTCAAGTAGACTAGTCCATGTATCAATGATACTTAGTGGAGCTGCAGCCAATGACAATCCCCCATGTACGGAGGGAATAGAAGTGCAGATCTAGCAGTTAGAGATGTTGAATGTAGAAGCATAAACATATTTTATGGCTTGATAGGTGTTGAAAGGTGGGTGTCAAATGGCTCATTTGGTGTGATGCATCTATGGAGCAGGAAATAAAAATGGCCACAGTGAAAATAACAGTACAACAAGAATAACCACCAAAATGATTGTCCAGTATTTGTGTAGAAATGGTGGTTGAGTCTGTGTAGTGTCAGAAGTTTGGAATTTTCCAAAAGGGTAAATATTAGGCATTGTTAGGTACTGGAACAGTTCTACTGCAAGTACGTGTAGCAATGGGAGGAGAATCTGGAGAAGAAAAAGGTAAAGGCTGTTGATCTTCAGACGGCACAACTTTTTTGACGTATGAAATGTGGATCCATGTTGTAGATCCCTGCAGTCGCACAGCAGATGACGTAGTTAGAAGAACCAGGAAGGGCCCCTTCCAGTGTGGCTGGAGCACTGTTTTTCTAGAGAAGGATTTAACGTAGACCCAATCACCTGGTTGCAAAGTGGATACTAGGAAAGGATCAGGAAGATGTTGAGCAACTGCTACTTATCAGTGGTGAAACTGTAAGAAAGAAACAAGAGATTTGCAATACAAAAGAACGTCATTATCAAATGCATCATATTCAGATAAAGGTGATGGTGGTGTCATGGGCATATGCAAAGGGTGACCCATGAGGATTTCATGTGGAGAAAGACCCTTAGTAGGATGCGGTTGTGACCGCATAGAAAGTAAAGCTAGTGGTAAGGCCTGTACCCAAGTTAGGCCTGTTTCTGAAGTGACTTTAGCAAGTCTGGTTTTCAAAGTCTGTTTCATACGTTCAATAATACCTGATGCCTGTGGTCTGTATGGACAATGAAATTTCAAAGTAATGCCTTACATTGTACACAATGAATCAACTAACTTAGCAGTAAAATGTGTCCCTCGGTCAGAATATATTTGATAAGGAACACTAAAACGAGGTATTAATTCATAACACAAGTTTTTGGCAACTGAAATAGCATCATTCTTAGCACATGGGTAGGCTTCTAACCATCCTGAAAAAATATCAACAATAGTCAAAACATATCTAAAAGGAGCATAAGGTGGAAGTTCAATAAAGTCCCATTGTGAGGCACAAAATGGTTCCATTAGTTTTGGCACAGGTTGAGCGGGAGCCAGAGTGCCCTTTGAAATTTTGTGCTGTAAACAAATGGAGCACGTGCTCAAAAAATGTTGCACAGAAGCAGAAAGTCCTGGGGCAAACCAATCCTTCTGGATTTGTTTAATCAATGCTTGTACCCCGGCATGAGCTGGCAAATGATACGCTTTTATAAGAGAATTTAACATGGATGTGGGGCAAATTAATCTGCCATCAAGATGCTGCCAAATTGAATCAGAGCACTGGAAATAATTTTGGGCCAGTCATGTTTTTCTTTCTGATTCCGATGGTTCAGTCTGTAAAGCTTTCAATACAGTAGTGTCAAAAGTAAGTGTTTGCAAAACAGGCTGCAAAAATTTTCCCTGAACAGTATTCGAAAGAGCAGCCTGCTTGGCAGCTCAGTCAGCTAAATTATTTCCCTTAGCTACTAGGGAGTCATTAGACTGGTGAGCTGCACACTTGACAACAGCAATTTTGGAAGGTAATAAGTCCTGCAAGAGGTGATCAATATACAGGTAATTTTTTATTGGTGCCCCAGAGGATGTCAAAAAACCCCTTTCCTTCCATAGGGTACCAAAATCATGAACAACACCATGGGCATAACATGAGTCAGTATAAATAGTAACAGATTTGTCTTTGGCCATTTTACATGCATGCGAAAGTGCCACTAATTCCTCGGCTTGTGCAGAAGTGCCAGGGGGTAATTGTCCAGTTTGCAAAGCCTGAGATGGCGAGCAGACTGACTATGCAGTCTGAAGCTCATCAAAATTATTTTGTAAACAGGATCCATCCACAAAAAGAACTAAATCAGGATTAAGCAAAGTAACATTTATTTATTTATGTATTTATTTATTTATTTATTTGCAGTTGTTTAACCAGGATAGTCCATTGGGCCAGAAGAACCCGTTTTCAATGGAGTCCTGGGCTCCAGAAACTCCACATACAGATTACACAAGGTTAATATACAAACATCGATTACATGAAGATTGCAGAGGTAAGCAAGTCTAAAATTAATATACACAAAAAACTGACTGATCAAAAATTGTTTCAAACAAAGTAAATATTTTTTTTTCCACAGGTTCACATCAAATACTTCCAAGCAGAATCACCTCCATTCAGACTAGCACCCACTGTCTACAATAACCTGCTAGGCTGAGAAATCCCCTGAGTTGTCTCTGCTTGGAAGTATTTGATGTGAACCTGTGGAAATGATATGTCCCAGGTATTGTACATTGTTGCAAATCTAATCTAGGAGACAAAACAGTGTTAACTACAAGCACACAGTCATGTGGTTCACCCTCATTACTAGTTGGAATTAATGAAGCAGGGTTTAGTGGTGGGCAACGTGTAATTTGAATAGCGGGATTACTTAATAAACTTAACTCATATTTAGTGAGATGAGCATTAGAAAGATATTGAGTCTTTGTTTTTAAAAGTAATGCTTGTACCGCATGAGGTACTGCTAAGATAGTGTCATACCCTAATGTCAATGGTGCTGCCATATCTATCAAACCAGCAGCAGCTGGTACTGCACGTAAACAAGATGGGTAGCCAGAAGCAACAGGGTCTAACTGAGTATTGTAATATGCTATAGGTTGATAGCCTCATGTGTGCACTTGCGCCAGCAGGCCCAGAGCAGTTTTATTTCTTTCGCAACAGAAGAAAACAAAGGGTTTAGAATAATCTGGGAGCCCCAGGACAGGTGGGTTAATCAATGCTGTTTTAATAGCCTGAAAGGCGGTTTCATGTTCAGGGGACCAAGGCAGAGGGTCTGTGACCTTCTTTTTTAAAAGCTGTAACAGAGAGGCCAAAATTTATGAAAAATTGGGCACCCACTGTCTACAATAACCTGCTAGGCTGAGGAATCCCCTGAGTTGTCTCTGAGTTACAGGGCAAGGAGCAGTCTGAATGGAGGTGATTCTGCTTGGAAGTATTTGATGTGAACCTGTGGAAATGATATGTCCCAGGTATTGTACATTGTCTTGAGCAAACTGCAATTTAGATTTATTTACCTTAAAACCTTGTTCGGCTAAAAATCTTAAAACTAGAAGTGAGTCCTCTATACAAGACTGGGTATCTTGTGAAGCAAGAAGAATATCATCTACATACTGAACTAATACTGAACGTGGTGGTAATTGTAAATCCTGCAGTTGTCTATGCATCTCTCTGGAAAACAAGGTTGGAGATTCTACATACCCTTGAGGTAGTTGGGTCCAAGTGTACTGTTGGCCCTTATAAGTGAATGCAAACAAATACTGACTATATGCATGTACTGGGATAGAGAAGAAAGCTGATGAAATATCTATAACCATAAAACAATGTGCTGTAGGTGGGATACAGCTTAAAATTGTAGCTGGGTTTGGTACAATTGGAAAAACAGGCAAAACAGCTTTATTGACTTCTCGCAAGTCTTGCACAAATCTGTAAGCTTGTTTACCAAGTTTCTTTACTGGTAGAATTGGGGTATTACATGGACGTTTTGTGGGTACTATAATTCCTTGTTGTACTAGGGCAGAAATGACGGGGGCAATACCAGATGTGGCCTCTACTGTCAAAGGGTACTGTGGTACCTGAGGTAACTTTGCTCCAGGTTTTAAGGTTATTTTAACAGGAGTGGCTGAAATTAGAAACCCAACATCATTATCACGAGTGGTCCATAGATGAGAGGGTAAGGAGGTTAAATGCTTATTCTTATCGAGGTCGGACTGCATACACACTGTTTGCAGAGTGACATTTTCATCTAAAGTATCCAAAATACTATCTTGTTTGTCTGAAGGTACTTGTAAATATACTCCTACAGTGGTACAGAAGATAGTTGCTCCCATCTTACACAGCAAATCTCTTCCCAATAGGATTTAAAGGTGCTGAGGGTCCTACTAAAAATGCATGATTGTCTTGCAAAGGTCCCAAAGTCACTGGGACTGGGATAGTTTCAGAATATTCAATAGGAATGCCAGAGACTCCTACCCCTCTGGTTACGTTATTGGAGAGGGGGACATTTATGGCTGCTTCACCGGCTAACCTAGATTTGGATGCTCTAGTATCATTCAAGAAGGGGTACAGTTTGTTTTTGACAAGTAACATATCATGTGATCCATCTTGATCCACAGGTATGAAAGGGCACAACTGCTGTTGTCCTTGCTCAGGGAACCTTCATTGTGATGACTGCCAATTGGATGGAGTCCAATTAGAATTCCACTGAGGTGATGTATCAGTGGGTGGGGCAGGTTGCTCAACCAAATACAGACATTCATTTCTCCAGTGGCCTACTTGGCCACAATTAAAAGACTCCGTTTGATTTTGGGGTGTGGTTGATCGATCTTCCTGCCAGTTTTATCTATTATGGTTTCCAGCCCCTTGGTGTCTGCCTCTCTCTCTTACCCGTCCACGTCCTCCCCGTCCATGCTGCCCAAAGGCAGTGCACATCTGAATTTGAGCCTTAACCAATTTCTCTTGTCAGTCCCTTTTTCCTGTGCTAAGTGGTCGGAGAGGTATTGTACTTGTGTAACTAATTCGTACAATCCAAGTCTAGGCCATTTTAAACACACTTCTTTTAACTTATCTCATACTTGTGGCCATAACCCATCTATGAAAGCAGCTGACAATTCACTTTGTGCCGGCCCTTTGGTGGGTTCGGCGTACCCAAAATAAGCCTCAAAGGCTTCAGTGAAATGATTTAAATACTCATCTACAGGTCCGTCTTCTTTTTGAAGAACTGACTTGATTTTAGACCAGTTGGGTGTGGGTGGAACTATTATTGTGATAGCATCTACTATACACAGTCTAACCACTTCAAACCCATTATCTCCATGTGAGTCATGTTTTGGAATCAGAGTAGGGACATTGGCACGGTTCCAAATCTGTTTCATCAGATCAGCCGGTATGGCATACTGAAGAACTGCCTTAACTTCTTCTATCGTAGGATTTTGTAAACAAATATGTCCTGCCAGCACACGCTGGAATTTAGCTGGATTAGTATGAATAGGTGGTAACGATTTAGTAATGGCTTGAAAATCAACTGCTGACCAAGCCCTAGGTAATAAAACGGTCGGTGGTTCCTGTGCATAGCATAAGCCGGGTTAGGTACCTCCCTCAAAGGTAACAATCTGCTGTCATCTGATGACTCCGACCCTGAATCTGGATTAAATTTATCTGGTCTAAAATACCCGTCCCCACTGTCGATTATAGTGGGGAATTGACCAAAAAGCCTTTGTCAGTGTAAATGTTGTTTTCCTTCACGTTTATAGTAGGGTTTAGCTTTAAAATACATTACAGCTTTTGCTTTTTTATGAGTCTTACTATGAGTTTTTGGTCCCTTTTTTCTATCGCTTGTGTCTGGATCTGAGTCACTAGAGTGACTATCTAATACTCGTTCCCTTTCTTTAGGGGTGGGGTCTTTAGTGGTGGAATCTGGCTGTTGCGCTTCCGCTCCTGGTGGTGCAGTTGGTGGTGGGGGGAGCCAAGCATTATTGTCTTCCGACGATTCAGTTATCTGTAATTTAGCTAATTCCTTCACAGGATAAAGCCCCCTAAAGGGTGGGTCCTTCAAACATTTACCGTTTACTATATCTAAATTACTAGCAGTTTGTTGTAATTCTTTCAGTTGCTGTTTTAATTTCTGTTGATTATCCTTTAAACTACTAATAACCAAATCATTTTCTCTTTCTTTCGCCTCTGTCATCCAGTCATTAAATGCTGCCCAGCACAACCCTGGTATTCTTCTCCCTTTTCTTTATAATTTCCCTTCGAGATTAAGCAAAATATTTTTATTAAAACTACCATTCTCTGGAAAGGCGAGTTCACCATTGTCCTCAGTGAGGGCGACCCACTGACTTATATAAATACAGCTATCCCGGGACACACGAAAATACAGATAACGAGCTGGTGTACCTCTTTCTGGCTCTTTTATGGTTCCCACACTCACTCCCATTTTCACAGAATAAGCTATTCTGTATTTTACAGAGGTAGCTATGACGTTTTATGAACATTGTTTTCCCCACTCTTGTATCTCCTTTCACTCTTATGTCGCCAGTGTTTCGTTTTAACCCACTCTCATACTGCACAATCAATAGCAAAGAGATAAAAAAAAAAATACATGCCACTTACCTCAAACAACTGAATGAGAGGAATTATTACATTTTCTTTCTTAAAAGCTGTCTCAGGTTTCAACTTTCTGTTACCTAAGAAATTCAGTTGTGAGTGTTCTGCCATTTCACACTGAACTGATTGAAGAAAGGACACTGAGGAAACTCGGAGCTATAATATATAACATTAAGTATCCTGTTTTTTGTTTATTTTGTTCTTTATTTATTTGTTATTTATAGCACTTTGTGTACTGTGTATTTTTCTAGCTAGTTTCACTGTGTGTGAGGTATTAACTGGAAATTGTCCACTTTTATTAAGCATCTGTTGGGTTGTTTATTTCTGATAACTTGTTGTTGTTAAACTCTTTTTTCTAGAGGCTCCTTTAGCTGTTTAAAACTTTCATTTAAAGGCTCACTGCTGCTTTTCAGCTGTGAGATACATTTCTGCAGTTTGTTTCCCACCCTCCCTCCATGTTGGTTTAGTGTTTTTATAGTTGGTGGCTTTGCAGTTGCCCACCCCTAGTGTAAATTTGATCTGGGACCCTCCTCCCAGTCTAGTGTCATTACCTCATTCTACCCAGTACAGGGAGAACATTTGAGAAGGCCAATCAGTTTAGTTTCTGCTACTCCTTTCTCTCTTTCCACTAAAAAAAAAAAAAAAAAAATATCTGCTTTTACTGTATTTGTGTTTCTTCTTACTTTATTTTGCTTTTGCGTCATCTTAAAAGTACTCAATTGCATTTATTACTGCTTGGTGTAACTCATTCTAAGCCTTTTAGTTTAAGCACTTGGGCTTCAGACCAGTTGTTTTGCATTAGGAAGGTTTGTGGTCTGCACTGTAGTGGCAGAACAGGTAGCTTACATCCTTCTAAGTTGGGAACTGCTGATTGAGGGCTCAGTGTCTGTTATTCTAAAAGTGTATTAATTCTGGTTTAAGCACTTGGGCTTCAGGCCAGTTATTTTACATTAAGAGGGTTCGTGGTCTGCACGCTTGTGGGAGGAGAGTCTGGACTCTGGCCTTCTGAGCTGGGAATTTCTGGTTAAAGGCTTATAGTGCCTGCATATTTGAACTGCTTCTTATTGAAACTGGTACACCTTGTTTACTGTAGCATAGACTAGCCCAGCCCTGCTGAATCTAGCTTTGTTTGTATAACTTGAGCACTAATCCAGGCATTCTTTAAAGTATTCAATTGTATTTATTACTGCTTGGTAGTAACTTGATTAAAGTGTAGCTATCATTCTAAGTCTTTTGGATTAAGCACTTGTGCTTCATACCAGTTGTTTTACATCAGGAAGGTTTGTGGCCTGCACTGTGGTGGCAGGACAGGTAGCTTACATCCTTCTAAGTTGGGAACTGCTGATTGAGGGCTCAGTGTCTGTTATTCTAAAAGTGTATTAGTTCTGGTTTAAGCACTTGGGCTTCAGGCCAGTTATTTTACATTAAGAGGGTTCATGGTCTGCACTCTTGTGGGAGGAGAGGCTGGACTCTGCCCTTCTGAGCTGGGAATTTCTGGTTAAAGGCTTATAGTGCCTGCATATTTGAACTGCTTCTTACAGTAATTGGTACACCTTGTTTGCTGTAGGATAGACTAGATCCAGGCCTGCTGAATCTAGCTTTGTTTGTATGCTTGTTGTTTGTTTGCTTGTTATTTCCCTGAAAAGCTAATTCCACCTAAAACGAGGCTTTTCAGTGCTTCTGTGGATCCCTAGTGATATCTGCATTGCTTACTGTACTTATTTCCTTGTTTCACTTGAAAGTTACTGTTTATCATTTTTGCATTTAAGTTACGTGTAACACATTGCATTTGAGTTACCTGGCACTTGCTAACTAAAGCAATTATATAAGTCAGCACTAAAAAAATAAAAGCACTACACCCTCACAAACTCCCCTTGAGTACCTTGTTCCCCACTGGCCCTTTTTTCAATTATAAAGGCATCCCCAATACTATTCTAGCATGTCCAAAGGTCAGTTGTCAATCTCCTCTCCGGTCCAGCTGGTGAATCTGGGAATCTTGAGGCAATGTTACAACTGCCTCATGTACAAAGACAACCCTCTCCTCCTTCCAACAAATTCCAACACATGAGAGATGCAACCATATAGCCAAACTGGAGGCTAAGCTCTCTCAACTCAGTACTGGCGTAACCAGTCAGGAGTAGAAGGAAACCACACTCACTACAATTCCAGTCTCACATAGACCTACCACGGCAGCAAACCAAACACATAAACACACAAAACATACTGAGGCTCTAAATAAAAATCTGCCTAAGCAGCAGAGACCTCCAAAGCAGACACCCAAGCAACTGCTACCCCAAAACAAAGCACGTGCAACACATAGCTCACAAAGCCAGTGCGCCGAACAGTCACAGCCCTTGAGGCTAAACAACACACCTGATACACTTGTAATAGGTGACTCTATCGTCAGGCACACTGACGTCCCGCTCACCAGGCTGAACAAGGAGAAGGTCACGGTGAGCTGCCTGTCGGGCGCTAGGATCCGTCACATAACACAAGCACTCAGGTCACTCCAAGGCAAGCACAAATATGACTCAGTCATTGTCCATGCTGGTGTGAATGACCTGAGATGTACCACCCTGGACTACATGAAAAGAGACATAGAGGAGCTCTCTGAGCATGTAGCCCAGGCCGGTATGACCCTGACCTTGAGTAGCATCTTACCCTCACCAAGAATGATGCCACAATATGAAGACAAGATGATCAATTTCAACAATTGGCTTAAGTATTGGTCTCATTCAAAGGGGATCCAATGCCTGTCAGCCTGGGATGACATGCTCAACAAGCCATGATGCTTTGCTAGGGACGGCTTGTACCTGTCACCCCTGGGCTTTTGGATATTGGCAAAGGATCTTGCTACCCCATAGTGCCTTTTTTAGGCAAGGCTCAAAAGACAAACCCACCTCCATAGGTATCACAAGGGATAAGAAACTAAGAGTAATGCTACTCAACGCCAGAAGTCCAAACCTCAAGATGCATGCACTCAAAACTCTCCTTAGCATGGAGAACATCGATATCTGTGCAGTAACAGAAACCTAGTTCAAGGTTCCCGAGAGCACCCCAGCACTACCAGGTTATACCTCATACCATACTTTTTGGCGCCAAAACTTGGACCAAACCACAAAAGGAGGGGAGTATCGATATTCATCAAAGATACCCACACCTCCATGTTGGTGGCACAGCAAGAAGCATCAGAGACTATCCATGTGCAACTAACAGTGGGTAAAACTGCCTTCCAGTTTATAGCCTGCTACAGACCCCCCTCCCAAACCCAGGAACCCCACTCGGCCTTCCTGAGAACACTGGAAAATATAAAGGTCTCTCCAAACACCATTATATTGGGCGACTTCAACTACCCAAACATAGACTGGGAGCATTACTCTAGCTCCAACACCCTAGCCCAAAGGTTCCTAGAATTTATAAACTCAAATGCTATGGGACAACATGTTACCACTCCCACAAGAGGGGAAAACATACTGGACCTGATCATCACCAACATGGGGACTTTATGCTCCAGACCAGAAGTGTATCCCTCACTGGTAAGATCGGACCATAATCTAATCTCACTGGATATTCACATCCCAACCCCACCCCCTGCCCAGAAAACCACAGTGAAAAACTTCTCTAAAGCAAATTTCACACTCCTCAAAACCGAGGTGGAATCCTTCAAAGCCCCCGGGCCTGTGGAAAATACGGTCCAGACCACAGAATCCTTTATAAACACATTCTATGAACACCTTCAGGAATGCATGGATCATGCAATCCCAAATAAAACCAAGACCCAATCCTCCAAAGGCAGACGTCCTGTCTGGTGGACCCCAGCCATAAACAAACTATACAATAGAAGGAGGAAGCTACTACATGATAGAGCAAAATCCCAAAAAGGGAAGGCATCTCTGATCAGTATTAGCAAAAAACTACGGGCACTCATAAAATCGTCTAAGGCCAGCTTTGAGAGAATAATTGCACAGGACACTAAGGATAATCACAAGGCTTTCTTTAGTTATGTTAGGAAACTGGGTGGGAATTCCCAGATATGCTCAGAATTAGTCCAAAATAACAAAAAATACACCAAACCCACAGACATTGCCAACATGCTAGCTGACAGGTTCAGCACAAGCTTCTCCCCCCCTCCCACCAAAAGGGCAAATATCTATCCCAGCAGAGTGCTGCCCCCCCTTGACATCTCAGATGCTCAGGTAAGAGCCGCCCTCTCCAAAGCAAAAAACACAGCATCAATGGGACCAGGTGGTGTCCTGGGCTGCGTCCTACATGCACTCCAAGAAGAGCTAAAGCCAAACATAAAACTACTGTTCAATCTCAGCCTTACTACAGGATATGTACCCAGAGAGTGGCGTACAGCAACAGTGGTCCCTCACCACAAAGGTGGTGCCTCAACGGATCCTGGAAACTATCGCCCCATACGCCTGACTAGCTTGGTCTGCAAAGCTATGGAAAGGATCATCATGGACCTCATAAATAAAGATATTGAGGACTTACAGACACTGGATCCTACCCAGTTCGGCTTTGTTAAGGGCAGATCCTACCTCTTAAACCTGGTCAACTTCTTTCAAACAGTCACCAAGGCCATTGACGAGGGGAAGGTGGTCCACACAGCCTACCTGGACCTCGCAAAAGCCTTCGATACAGTACCCCACTCGGGCCATTATAGATAAGCTCACCAGCTTAAATATAAGCCCCTATGTCACTAGATGGGTTGCAAACTGGCTCAAGGACAGAACCCACATGGTTAGAATTGCTGGAGCCATGTCAGACTCCAAACCAGTTACAAGTGGCGTCCCACAAGGCACAGTCCTGGGACCTCTCTTGTTCAGTATATATTTCTCGGAGGTACAGGCCAACATGGAAGGACTGTGGCTGACCAAGTTCACAGATGACTGCAAACTGGGTGCCATAATCGACTCTCCAGCCGACACAAGCATCCTCCAAAAGGGCCTCATAGAAACAGACAACTGGTGCCAGAGCCATGGCCTCAAGCTAAATGCCAAAAAGTGTATAGTCATCCCTTTGGCAAAAACAAAGTGCCTACAAATTACCACATAGGTGGTAATCCATTAAGTACAGAAGAAGTAATTAGGGACCTGGGGACCCAAGTTGATAGCAATCTCTCATTTGACAACCACGTGGCCAAAGTGGTTAGAAAAACATTTTATATAGCCCACCTAATCATGAAGGGATTCACATCTAGATCAGGGGAGGTCATCGTGCCTCTTTACTCATCCCTCATCAGGCCCATAATTGAGTACAATGCCCCTTTTGGGATGTACCTTACCAGGCACCTGCAGCAACTGGTAAGACCCCAAAAGTACCTCACCAAGAGGATCAAAGGGCTCAAACAGATGCCATATGCTGCCCGGTTAAAGAAACACCATCTCTATTCAGTGGCATACCGCCTGCTCAGAGGCGATCTGTGCCTGACGTATAACGCCATGTCCAACTCGGAATTAATGGACATGCTGCACCTCAGAAAATCCAAATCCCATTGAGCCACACGCTCGAGAGACTTGAACCTCAGCACTGAAATAAATAGGACATGCTGGAGGGACAGATTCATAACCCAGAGGCTCCCTTCACTCTGGAATAAAATCCCAGTCCAGGATAGGCAGAGTCCCTCACTGACTCTCTTCAAGAGGAATCTTGATGAGTGGATGGGAGATCGTAGGTTTACCCCGGGTATCACTTCTGTGTCACTGTTAGACAGAGGCACAGTATACTAACCTCGAAAAAGGGCATAGCAAAATTAATTTAAAATGGGTGGCGAAAGCCAAACACACTCTGGCTAGGCTTATAAATGCCCTAGGGCAGATAGCCTAGTATGAACCTATGAACCTATGAACCTATTTCTATAAAATTATCAATACCAAATTTGTGAAGCAGATAAGTACAGGGAATGAAAGAAACACTGCCAGAACAGAAAATTCTGTCATGGGCCCTTTTACTAGCAGTACTTCGTTCAATCCCCAACTACCGCAGCTGTTGTCAATTCAGATCCGAGTAAATGGCACCGATTGTTGTGTTTGCATTTTACCTTAAATGAAGACAAGACACTTCTTCCTCTCTTTCATTGGTATTTATTACACACTTGTGGGTGCCTACTGGAAAGTACCAGGGAGAATCCCCAAACAAAGGAATGCATAAGCTTATATGCTGGTGATATTGCTGACAGTACAAAAATATAAACTAGACCAATTAAAATAGTACAAAAGACAATTAACCAATCAGTGGTTTACCCGTAGGCTTGAAGCAGTTCACATTACTACATCTCTAGGCAGAGAAAGAAAATCGGATACACTTCCATATAAGGCACATTTCCTGCTATCAGACAGGCTCTTGTTCTTCAGTACTTTTCCACTATTCACAGTTTACTTAATAGTTCATAATGCAGAGTTCAGATCAATACATACAGGTTCTCGCATACTCAATCTCCTTTGAGCACATGCTTTGACCATTCATATTTTACAACTGTCTACATTGTTCTCAGTAGCTTTTGACATAGACATGTATAGCAGTTATTTCTTCACCCTACAGAATTTCTCTAAATAATGCTTTCATATGAATAGGAGTTTCAATATGGGAAGCTGACCAGTTATGCAGAAGACTGCTGTATTACTTATTATCAAGGTCATGGGATTTTACAATATTATCACAGACAATTATGTTAAGCCTTTGATGTCTACCTGGTTGCCCTCCACAGAAGTGGGTAGCACACAAAAAATGTTAACCATTTTTCCTTGACAGGTGTACATTATTTTTGTTAATTCTGCAATGTTTGTCCTGCTATGAATTTATTATCAAGTTCTTTCTTTCTTTTGTGGGGAGGAGGTGTATTAAGTTGTGTGTACTCATATGGAGCCTTCCTTTTTGTATTTTGTGTACGATGGGTGGATATATTCATATATATTTTTTGTGGAGGAGGTTCATAATCAATTTTGTGTCACTTATATATTTTGTCTTTCTTGTTGCATTTCCTCTCATACATGGATATGGCATCCAAGACATCTGCAACCCATAAACCAACATACACTTATGTTGAGGATGATGTGATTATTCATTCACTATGTCACCATGAGTCATTCCTCTTAGAGACAGAGGCAAGGGTGAGAAGTCTTCCAGTGAGAGTAACTGTGAGCAGGTGGTCAATGCTATGAATGCAGTTAGCCATGGCTGTACACATTCCAAAATAAGACATAGAGCCAATGATATGATTATAATGTCCAGATGTCAGGCAGCTGCAATTGCCTATGAATGTATGGCTATGGGGGGTGGTCTTCCTACTAAGCCACTGTTTCTGAAACGGAATTCCTGTCCACTGTCATAGATCAAGACAGCTCAGCACATGGTTCAGATAGAATCTTTGATGTTGTGGCTGACAATGGAAGACAACCCACATGAGTGCAGAACTTCCAGGTATGTGATTTAATTAAATAATTGTCATTGTATATGTGTATTTATATATATATATATATATATATATATATATATATATATATATATATATATATATATAGGAACACTTTATAATCCCAAAATTCTGAAATACAGACTTTCAGAATCCTGAGATTATAAAGCCGAAAGCTCAAAAGTTCGAAACCCCAGAAGCGCGAATTTCAAAATCCCGAAGTACAGAGATTTTGAAGTAGTGCTTCAGGTGTTGCGCTGTGTGAAGGGATAGCTGGACGTTCAGGTAAGTATTTATGTTTAAGGGGTTTGGTTAGGAGCTTTAGTGTGTGTGGTTACTGTGATCTGTGTGTGCGAGGGGAATGTAGCTTGTATGGTGGTGTTTTTGTGTGTTTGTGTAGTGCGACTGTGGAGTAAGTATATTTAAGTATGGAGGGTGTGGGGGATACAGATCCCAACATGAGGAGTGCAAGGGGGGCTTTCCCCCCTGCTTGTATGTAGTGTAGGTTTTAGTGTTTGTGTGTTGGGGGAAAGTGTGTGTATGTGTGTGTGTAGTGTATGGTTAGTGTAGTGTTCGCGATTTTAAAATTCGCGCTTCTGGGGTTTTGGGATTGTCAGGTTTCGGTTTTATAATCTTGAATTTCTGAAATGTAGTGTTTCAGGATTTCGGGATTATAAAGTGAATATATATATATATATATATATATATATATATATATATATATATATATATATATATATATATATGAATAGTCTACAAACCACAAGAAGAATAAACGCTCCTGCACAAATAAAACTAATAAAATAGAAACAGTCGTGTCTCATGCAGGAGCAATAATGGCAGAATATATCTTACAATGCTTCCAAACAAAAAGTCCTTAGTTGGTAAAACAGCCAAAAGTATACAATCTTCCGAAAGCTTTTCAGCACAATTCAAGACTGTTAGAGGCAAATCCTTTTCAGCACAATTCAAAACAGCTAAAGGCAAATCCTTAACGTATAAATGTCCACATAGGATTTAAAAGAGAGAGGTTTATTTGCAAATATAGCAAGTAAGCGCTTTCACCCGTAGGCTTTATCAAACTTCAACAGCTACTAAAAAACATTTAGAATTTAAATAGCATACAGATGTACCTGATAGGTTAATGACATCATTCATAACACAACTAATTTCATTTAAGGACATACTAACACCATCATAAAAACAAACTCATTAAACAGTTTTTAGTCTAATACATATAGAGCCAAGTACTCCTTAAAACTGAGTCTAAGCACATAATAATGATAAAACACATTTAAACTATCCATACTATAACTATAAAATGGATGAATATCGAATATGTCAATGAATAAAATACATAAAATACATAAGATACTGTACAATACTATATATGGTTAAGCCCATTACCCCAAAGATGCTACAATATTCAAAATTATAATATGATAAAAATAAGACCCTAAAAGAGGGGAGAAATTATTTAGGTCTCAACAACCTTCTTTTTCGTAACAAGGGGTGTATTTGTACTTTATCATTCAATCCAGGAGGTTTGTCAGCTCTTAATCTTATTATCCAGCGTGTCTCACACTCCTGTAGAAAATTATCCACATTTCCCCCTCTAAGACTGGGCTCAATTCTTTGTATTATATTAAAACTGAAGAAATGTGTGGGTCCCATACATTTAATGTGTTTAGCAAGTGCGTAATGGGTACTACCCATGCGTATGTGGTACAGATGGTCCCTTATACGCTCCCTCAGTTGTCTCGAGGTCTTACCCACATAAAACGCAGGGCATTGATCGCACTTAGCCAAATAAACCACATATGTACTTCTACAACTAGTTTTAGTGTAGAAAGTATATTCAATTTGTGAAACAGGGTGTATAAACTTGAAATCTCTATTTATATGCTTGCATTGATTACATGTCTCACATGGACGTGTATTGAACCTATCGCCAATACATGTAGTCTGCTCTATGTGAAAATTATAGCACAACTTACGTTTCAAACTAGGTTTATTTTTATAAATAAATGTTGGGTAATTCCCCACTATCTTATTTATATCTTCATCTAGGGTTAACACATGCCAATACTTATCTATAATTTCCTCAATCTCCTTAACATCCCTAGTGAAATATAAACATACTTTTGTTCCTTCCTTCGCAGTACTGAGTGATTCAAATACTGTATCGTCCCATTCAGAGAAGTAAGGTCGTGCCCTATTATTTCTCAGCTCATGCACTACTGTCATTGTTCTATCTATATCCCTACTATTATATTGCCTATCTAACAGTCTCTCTTTTAAGTCTCTAATCTCTATAGCATACCCAGAATCCGTCGGGTTCAGCCTTGATGCCCTCATAAACTGTCCCTTCATTACGTTTTCAAAAACGAATCTGGGATGCATACTGTGCCGATGTAGCAGCGTATTTCTATAACATGGCTTTTTATAAACTCTTGTATTCAATAAGCCATTCTGTAATCTGATTAATTCAATGTCTAAGAAAGGTACACTAACCAATGAATAATTCAAGGTAAATTTAAAAAAAACAGTAAAATTGTTCATCCTGTCTACAAACACCAGTAATGATTCCTCATCTCCCTTCCATAAAATAAAAAGGTCATCTGCGAACCTTCTAAAGAAGCCTACATTATTCCGAAATGCTGTATCAGGAAACAATAGCTCCCCCTCCCAGTCCGCCATGACCAGGTTGGCGTAGCTATTGGCACAGGAGGTGCCCATAGCTATGCCATCCTTCTGAATGTATGTCTCTTCACCAAAAATGAATACATTGTTCTGTAAAACTATTTCAAGGAACAATGCTATCAAATCTATTGTTTCATCTGTCATATCAGATCTATTCTTTAAATATCTTTGTATCCTAAAAATTCCTTCATCATTAGGGATGACTGTAAAGAGACTAACTACATCCAAAGTCACCAGAATGTAGTGCTCAGTGTCACTCAAAGTTCTGGTATAATCATACAGGTCTAGAAGGCATTGCTTGCTATCTTTTAATATATACTGATTCGCATCCACTACGGGCCTAATGTAGTGCTCAATAAAGATGGAGAAGGGTTCAGTCAACCACCCTTGGCCAGCTACTATTGGGCGCATGGGTGGTTTCTGTAGGGATTTGTGAACTTTAGGCAAACCTTGAATTATAGGGATTAAAGGATTATTAACCTTCAAAAATTTATATAATGTATCTGAAATTAAAGAGCTCTTAAACAAATCGTCCAGGGCATCATATACCCTAAATGTTTTAAGCTCAACTTCCTCCATTGAAATTTTCTCATAAAAAGATATATTCCCTAGCATTTCTATCATGCTTAATGAATACTCTATTCTGTCCATTAACACCACCGGTCCACCCTTATCGGATGGTCTAATAACAATGGAGTGGTCACTACTTAAAGTTTTCAAAGCTCTTCTTTGCAAAAATGTCAAATTGTGCTTACAATTAGGGGGGCAATGTAATTTCCTCCTATCTTGTAAGTCATGAACCCCATTTTCAACTAACCTTGAAAAGGTGTCAAGTAGCGGATGTAACAACGGTGTATAAACACTAGTAGGCCTGAATACTGCTTCACCCTCATTATTTACATTTATTCCAGAATCTCCAAACTCTAAGTTCAACTGCACATTTCTTACAAACATTTTGATGTCAAAAACGGAGTCAGTTACTTCATTATCACAAGTTGGGATAAAGTTAATCCCTTTATTCAACAACTCTATCTCATATTTATTGAGTGTTCTACTAGATAAATTTATTACTAGGGATTGTCCACTTTCTCCCACATTTTCTTTAGTGTATGTCCCGAGGGTTCCCCTCCCGAACCCTTCCGTTTGTATCTGCCCCTGCTCCGTGACCTCTGTCTCCCTGCATATTGTGTGACGGCTATCGGGAAAGGGGCTTGTAATATATGACTCCTTGTTCCTCCTGAAACATCTGATGTTCTTCCTGGGGGTATTTTTCTTCTTACTACCTCACTCTCATTCAGAGTGACATTATTACTTACATTGGCTTCATTATTAAAATCATTTAAATTATTTGAATTACCAGCCACAACAATCCCATCTCCTATTGTGTGTTCTATGTTAGTAGCTTCTGGGTTAACATTACTATTAGTATCATCATTATGAACTAGGTTAGCAGTGTCAGCTTCACTTGAATTAACCCCTTCATTTAAGTTGTAAGCACCAAACGGTGCATTAGCATCAACATTTGAATCAGAATGTACATTATCATACTTTCGTGATACATTAATATTTCTATTACGCACAAAGTTACTAGAATTAACATGGCTAGGTCTCGGCCATGTGAAGACATGGCCGTTTTTAAAATCCTTAATGTCCCTCAGAAGTTTATTTCTTTTTTGTTCCAATAAACGTTTCTCAAAGACATATACATTGTCCATCAGTCTCTCCAATCCTTCTTCTGCTCCCAGACTCTTGAATCTAGCTTTAATTAAAATGTAGCGTTCATTAACCTTACTACGTAGGCTATCTTCCTCAGCCTGATGAAACTCATTTAAGAGTTTCATATAATTATAGCTAAGTTCAAGATTTAAACGTTGCCATTTTAATAATAACTCTGGTTGGGAGTTACCTGACGTCGGCATCTTTAGAACACGAAGTCCTCGTGGAACCACCTGTTTGGCAATACATGCCTCGAAGTGTTGCCGCTGAAGTTGGAGTTTTTTCAGCTTCAAAAAATCCAATTCAAGCTGAGACAACTCAGCCTGCAGCCCAACCACATCTTCTGAATCTTCCTCATTCATTGCATGTTCGATATCTGGTTTGTAACATAAAAGAAGGTTATCTAGCCCCGAAAGGCAATCCTGAAAATGCGTTAACTTCCGTGCGGATGCAGGTACCTCTTCCGGTCTGTACGGTAGTTCAACAATAGCGTTCCTTACACTCTCTGCCATCTCCTTCCGGTGGTACTCACAATTGTAAAATAAAATGAATAGTCCACAAACCACAAGAAGAATAAACACTCCTGCACAAATAAAACTAATAAAATAGAAACAGTCGTGTCTCATGCAGGAGCGATAATGGCAGAATATATCTTATAATGCTTCCGAACAAAAAGTCCTAGGTAGTTAAAACAGCCAAAAATATACAATCTTCTGAATGCTTTTCAGTACAATTCAAAACTGTTAGAGGCAATTCTTTTCAGCACAGTTCAATGCAGCTAAAGGCAAATCTTTAATAAATATACGTTCACATAGGATTTAAAAGAGAGAGTTTTATTTGCAAATGCAGCAAGTAAGCGCTTTCACCCGTAGGCTTTGTCAAACTGTAACAGCTACTAGAAGCATTTAAAATTTAAATAGCATACAAATGTACCTGATAGGTCAATGACATCATTCACAGCACAGCTAATTTCATTAAAAAAAAAAAGGATGTAGTGCTCAGTATCACTCAAACTTCTGGTGTAATCATACAGGTCTAGAAGGAATTGTTTACTATCTTTTAATATATACTGATTCGCATCCACTACGGGCCTAATGTAGTGCTCAATAAAGATAGAGAAGGGTTCAGTCAACCACCCTTGGCCAGCTACTATTGGCGCATGGGTGGTTTCTGTAGGGATTTGTGAACTTTAGGCAAACCTTGAATTATAGGGATTATATAATATTGTATAGCATTTTATGTATTTTATGTGTTTTATTTATTGACACATTCATTATTTATTTGTTTTATATTTATAGTATAGTTAGTTTAAATATGTTTTGTTATTATTATGCCCTTAGATTTAGTTTTAAGGAGTTTTGGGTCTATATGTATTAGACTAAAAAATTGTGTAATGAGCATGTTTTAATGATGGTGTTAGTATGTTTTTAAATGAAATTAGCTGTGCTGTGAATGATGTCATTGACCTATCAGGTACATTTGTATGCTATTTAAATTTTAAATGCTTCTAGTAGCTGTTACAGTTTGACAAAGCCTACGGGTGAAAGCGCTTACTTGCTGCATTTGCAAATAAAACTCTCTCTTTTAAATCCTATGTGGACATCTATATATTAAGGATTTGCCTTTAGCTGCATTGAATTGTGCTGAAAAGGATTTGCCTCTAACAGTCTTGAATTGTGCTGAAAAGCTCTCGGAAGATTGTATATTTTTGGCTGTTTTACCTACCAAGGATTTTTGTTTGGAAACTTTACAAGATATATCCTGCCATTATCGCTCCTGCATGAGACACGACTGTTTTCATTTTACTATTTTAATTTGTGCAGGAGCGTTTATTCTTCTTGTGGTTTGTGGACTGTTCATTTTATTTCATTATTGTGAGTACCACCGGCAGGAGATGGCAGAAAGTGTAAGGAACGCTATCGTTGAACTACCGTACAGACCGGGAGAGGTACCTGCATCCGCACTGAAGTCAACGCGTTTTCAGGACTGCCTTTCAGGGCTAGATAATCTTTTACTATGTTATGAACCAGATATCGAACATGACATGAATGAGGAAGATTCAGGAGATGTGGTTGGGCTGCAGGCTGAGTTGTCTCAGCTTGAATTGGACTTTTTGAAGCTGAAAAAAACTCCAACTTCAGCGGCAACATTTCGAGGCATGTATTGCCAAACAGGTGGTTCCACGAGGACTTTGTGTTCTAAAGATGCCGACGTCAGGTAACTCCCAACCAGAGTTATTATTGAAATGGCAACGTTTGAATCTTGAACTTAGCTATAACTATATGAAACTCTTAAATGAGTTTCATCAGGCTGAGGAAGATAGCCTGCGTAGTAAGGTTAATGAACGCTATATTTTAATTAAAGCTAGATTCAAGAGTCTGAGAGCAGAAGAAGGATTGGAGAGACTAATGGACAATGTATATGTCTTTGAGAAACGTTTATTGGAACAAAAAAGAAATAAACTTCTGAGGGACATTAAGGACTTTAAAAACGGCCATGTCTTTACATGGCCGAGACCTAGTCATGTTAATTCTAGTAATTTTGTACGTAATAGAAATATTATTGTATCACGAAAGGATGATAATGTACATTTTGATTCAAATGTTGACGCTAATACACCTTTTGGTGCTTACAACTTAAATGAAGGCTTTAATTCAAGTGAAATTGGGCCAGTTAACCTAGTTCATAATGATGATACTAATAGTAATGTTAACTCAGAAGCTACTAACATACAACATACAATAGGTGACGGTATGGTTGTGGCTGGTAACTCAAATAATTTAAATGGGTTAAATAATGAAGCCAATGTAAGTAATAATGTCACTCTGAATGAGAGTGAGGTAGTAAGAAGAAAAGTACTCCCAGGGAAAACACCAGATGCTTCAGGAGGAATAAGGAGTCATATTTTACAAGCCCCTTTCCCCATAGCCATTACACAATATGCAGGGAGGCAGAGGTCACGGAGCAGGGGCAGATACAAACGGAAGGGTTCGGGAGGGGAACCCTCGGGACATACATTAAAGAAAATGTGGGAGAAAGTGGACAATCCCTAGTAATAAATTTATCTAGTAGAATACTTAATAAATATGAGACAGAATTGTTGAATAAAGGGATGAACTTTATCCCAACTTGTGATAGTGAAGTAACTGACTCCGTTTTGGACATCAAAATGTTTGTAAGGAATGTGCAGTTGAACTTAGAGTTCGGAGATTCTGGGATAAATGTAGATAATGAGGGTGAAGTAGTATTTAGGCCTACTAGTGTTTATACACCCTTATTACATCCGTTACTTGATACTTTTTCAAGGTTAGTTGAAAATGGGGTTCATGACTTACAAGATAGGAGGAAACTACATCGTCCCCCTAATCGTAAGCACAACTTGACCTTCTTGCAAAGAAGAGCTTTGAAAACTTTAAGTAGTGACCACTCCATTGTCATTAGACCATCCGATAAAGGTGGACCGGTGGTGTTAATGGATAGAACAGAGTATTCATTAAGCATGAAAGAAATGCTAGGGAATATATCTTTTTATGAGAAAATTTCAATGGAGGAAGTTGGGCTTAAAACATTTAGGGTATATGATGCCCTGGATGATTTGTTTAAGAGCTCTTTAATTTCAGACACATTATATAAATTTTTGAAGGTTAATAATCCTTTAATCCCTATAATTCAAGGTTTGCCTAAAGTTCACAAATCTCTACAGAAACCACCCATGCGCCCAATAGTAGCTGGCCAAGGGTGGTTGACTGAACCCTTCTCCATTTTTATTGAGCATTATATTAGGCCTGTAGTGGATGCAAATCAGTATATATTAAGAGATAGTAAGCAATTCCTTCTAGACCTGTATGATTACACCAGAACTTTGAGTGATACTGAGCACTATATCCTGGTGACCTTGGATGTAGTTAGTCTCTTCACAGTTATTCCCAATGATGAAGGAATCTTTAGAATACAAAGGTATTTAAAGAATAAATCTGACATGACAGATGAAACAATAGATTTGATAGCATTGTTCCTTGAAATAGTTTTACAGAACAATGTATTCATTTTTGGTGAAGAGACATACATTCAGAAGGATGGCGTAGCTATGGGCACCTCCTGTGCCAATAGCTACGCCAACCTGGTCATGGCGGACTGGGAAGGGGAACTATTGTTTCCTGACAGGGCATTTCGGAATAATGTAGGCTTTTTTAGAAGGTTCGTAGATGACCTTTTTATTTTATGGAAGGGAGATGAGGAATCTCTACTGGTGTTCGTAGACAGGATGAACAGTTTGACTGGTTTTCTAAAATTTACAATGAATTATTCTTTGGTTAGTGTATCATTTTTAGATATTGAGTTAATTAGATTACAGAATGGCTTATTGAACACAAAAGTTTATAAAAAGCCATGTTATAGAAATACGCTACTACATCGGCACAGTATGCATCCCAGATTCGTTTTTGAAAATGTAATGAAGGGACAGTTTATGAGGGCATCAAGGCTGAACCCGACGGATTCTGGGTATGCTACAGAGATTAGAGACTTAAAAGACAGGCTGTTAGATAGGCAATATAATAGCAGCGATATAGATAGAACAATGACAGTAGTGCATGAGTTGAGAAATAATAGGGCACGACCTTACTTCTCTGAATGGGATGATACAGTGTTTGAATCGCCCAGTACTGCGAAGGAAGGAACAAAAGTATGTTTATATTTCACTAGGGATGTTAAGGAGATTGAGGAAATTATAGATAAGTACTGGCATGTTTTAACCCTAGATGAAGATATAAATAAGATAGTGGGGAATTACCCAACATTTATTTATAAAAATAAACCTAGTTTGAAGCGTAAGTTGTGTTATAATTTTCATATAGAGCAGAATACGTGTACTGGTGATAGGTTTAATACACGTCCATGTGAGACATGTAATCAATGCAAATATATAAATAAAGATGTGAAGTTTATACACCCTGTCTCACACATTGAATATACTTTCTACACTAAAACTAGTTGTAGAAGTACATATGTGGTTTATTTGGCCAAGTGCGATCAATGCCCTGCGTTTTATGTGGGTAAGACCTCGAGACAACTGAGGGAGCGTATAAGGGACCATCTGTACCACATACGCATGGGTAGTATACATTACGCACTTGCTAAACATGTTAAATGTATGGGACCCACACATTTCTTCAATTTTAATATAATACAAAGAATTGAGCCCAGTCGTAGAGGGGGAAATGTGGATAATTTTTTACAGGAGTGTGAGACACGCTGGATAATAAGATTAAGAGCTGACAAACCTCCTGGACTGAATGATAAAGTACAAATACATCCGCTGTTATGAAAAAGAAGGTTGTTAAGACCTAAATAATTTCTCCCTTCTTTTAGGGTCTTATTTTTATCATATCATAGTTTTGAGATATTGTAGTATTTTTAGGGTAGTGGGTTTAACCATATATAATATTGTATCGCATTTTATGTATTTTATGTGTTTTATTTATTGACACATTCGTTATTTATTTGTTTTATATTTATAGTATAGTTAGTTTAAATGTTTTTTGTTATTATTATGCCCTTAGATTTAGTTTTAAGGAGTATTTGGCTCTATATGTATTAGACTAAAAAATTGTGTAATGAGCATGTTTTAATGATGGTGTTAGTATGTTTTTAAATGAAATTAGCTGTGCTGTGAAT
>NC_056750.1:133042359-133062359 GCF_019279795.1 Protopterus annectens
CAAACTCAAGAATAAAATGTTTTCTTGCAGATACTCACTTCTTTGGTGTCAGGCTTGCCCTCCTGTCCTCTCACAGCCTTGCCTAAGTGATAACAACTGTGCCCTGCCCTTTGCACATTTCTTTGTGACTTTGGGTTGCATATATATCTGATGCACACAGTGGATAGCTATCCATAGCTGCATATTGCAGACATCACTCATAAGCTATTACTGACATTATTCTACAGTTGGGACATGTATTACATTAGGGACATGTGAAAGTTTGCATAACACTGCAATCACTCATATAATTGTATTGCTTTTTCTTCTGAGGTTTCAGACTTACTTTGTTAATAATGCAGAGACAAGATGTCTTCTGGAGGGGGGGTATCTGTGTCTGTTACTAACAGAATGCAACCATTGCATGGTTAAGTAAAGGATGTGAAGTTTGGCAGGTATCTGTTTTAATATTTGTATTTGCTTAGGCTGTTATTCATTCATTTAGGTATTCAGTGTGTATGCTCTCCTTTGCCTGTTAGTCAGACCCATGGCAATTATGCATGCCTACATCTCCTGGGAGCATTTGCAGCTGGTGGTTCTTGCTCAGACTCATTTTCTGTATCTGCTTGAGCTGCTGGCCCTGCTTGGGGTACTGGGAACTGTGGTCCTGCCCCTAGTTGTCCTTGTTTAAGCTTTTTCCTGAGAATGGTATTGTGCAACATGGAAAAGACTCTGAGTGTTTTGGCAGAGAATGCTAGGTCATAATGCAAGGTATCTCCTGAGATGTCTAGACATTGGCACCTTGATCTGAGTAAGATGAATATACTTTCTATGATATTCTTAGTTTGAGCATGGGCATCATTGTATCCTTGCTTAGTGAGGTTGTCTGAGTCTCTCATGTATGTCATGAGCCAGGGCTCTAGTGCATAATCTGCATCCCCCACTAGATTCCCTTTTGGAAAGTTGCCCCTAGCAAACCTTGTGTACAGATTACACGTTTGTCATATGTGTGAGTTGTGAATATTGCCTGGGTTACCTGCACAGACATGTAGATGATCTCTTGGGTATTAGAGACAAACTGACAGTTGATAAGAGTGATATCCTTTCCTATTAATGTTCCTCCTTCCTTGCTCACTGGGTGGGTTTTTTATTTCTATGTGTGTGCAGCCTATTTCCCTATTTCCCCCATAAATTCAGCGAAGTGCATGTTGTAGCACTGCAGTTAGAAACTGATAAACTGATAAATATAAAACTGAAATATTCTGGAAGCTGAGGCTTGTAACACCACAAGTATAAATCCTGTAGGATCTAGAAAGTATCAGTAGCTAGTATACATACAGCTAGTATACATACAGCTAGACATACATTTGTTTCCAGTTTGTTGGGTTCACCAAGATTTCCATGGGTCCCTAGATAAGGGCAAGTAGTTGCACATTTCCACTAATGCTTCCCAGTCAAACCAGTATCACTCTACAATTTCTGTGTCATGTAGTCCATATAAGTCAAACGGGATCTAAACACCCTTCTTCTTCTTGAATGAGGTCTGGCAGCAACAACAGCACCTTGAATTAAAGCCTGTTGCAAATACTAGCAACTGTTAACATGCTTTTTTTCCCCTAAGTGTAATAGTGATTGCAATCCCAAGAGTTTTGGATTTCAAGGCAAATGGCTATACTGAGTGTACAGTTGCTTTCTAGGTTCCTGAATAGCTCTGCTATGTTGGATTAGTTAATTAGCATGTAATTTACATATGTTGTCATTAGCATATTCTGACACTTAACCTTGTTTGGCAGCTCTGCACTAAGTGTAGACCTGTTTAATGAATGCAAAATAGAGCGCCGTCATGTGTGTACTGCACAGCATACACAATAGCTGCATTTTGCAGAGCTATTCATGAATCCAACCCATTATGTTGAGGGAAAACTTATGGTTAAAGGCAGGAAGGAGGACTTCAGTCCTTTGGTAACAAATTCATTATGGAGGGATGAATTGATTATGAACTGTTTACTTAATGTCTGAGGAACAAATGTACAACACAGACAAAAACTGAGTGGTGGTAGAATTCTTACAAAATTAACATAAAGGAAATCAAGGATGCACATATCAATAACCCTTTAGAGGATGGAAGATGTTGAAGTGGGCAATTTGGGGTGTGCAATCAGTTTACCAGCCAAGCCACAGCCTGATGGCAATCCACATTAGTTTGTACACTCTCTTGTGCACTCACAGGTGAAGAACATTGTGAGTCCCTAGGTTGATGCAAGTAGCCAGTATACTTGCCTGGGGGCAGGGATAGGCATACAAAATGCTTTCACTATTTGCCATTTAGAGCACAGACTTTGCAATATCTGCCTGAATATCAGCATCTGTGGGCAGCTCTGACTCTAGTGGATCTGAGCATTCCTCATTGTTGAGGAGCATATGCGCTCATATCTAACAGGGTGAGGCTTGGTGTTTGGCTGGCAAAAGGAGGAAAAGCACGTAGGAAAGAAAGTATTAGAAGTGAGTCTTAATTATAATATATAACGCTCATCAAAACACTGTAGAATGTTAAAATAAAGTGTTATGGCTTGCCTTAGACATCTACCTACAAACAAGAAAAACATAGACCAGGTGTAACAATAAAAGCTTGAGAAAAGTGAAGGAAAGTTTGAGTTAACAGTTCTTTAGCTTTACCAAACCCTCCAGCCAGAAATAAAGCTAATGTTACTAGTATAAAGAAAAGGACTATTGTACATGGAGTAGATCAGTAATTGATAGATCATTTGCTCCTTGATTCAATTTCCCCAAAAGTTACCTTCCACAGGTAATTCCAAGGTATGCAGCCCAGAAGATGATTAAGGAGTCTAGCCCAAAGTCACAATTTACTTGGTGGTTAAGTGACTTACTCAAGGCCATACAGTTGGTAGATAAAGGCTGAGGGAATGAAACCCTGCACCATAGGAAGTGACTCATTAACAGCTAAGTGCCTTAGCCCTCTTCACCAACTGCTACACTTTGTAACAGTTGCAGTTTCTATTAAATGAAGTAACATTCAGGTTTCTTATAGATCACGCAGCAACTATTTTCACCTTTGAAGGCTATTTCTCTTTTACCTATAGTTGTGTGATCTTGAAGTCAGTATATTTCTACAAGGGGCTGTGGGGGAGGTGGAAGTGTTCCACACAGAAGTTGTGGGGAGGGGATCCCTTGCAAAAAAGATGTTAGATACACTTTTGATTCATTATACTTTTCTTGATTTTTTGTATTGACAAGTTTTCTTTTTGCAGTTTTTGAGTCAGCTTCTCAAAGCTGATCTGGCAGAGGGCTGTCTCTGTCTCATCTAACGCAGTCCTGGTTGAAAGTGAATAGTATGATAATAAAACACAATGGTATACTCCAAACAAGTAGTCCATAATTTTCAAACACAATGACAGAGGGTATACAACCATTGGAAACACTCAGGTGCTGTAGATGTTTTTAATCACTGGTAATGCAGAACAGGTTAAAGAATGATTAGGAAAGCAATCAGTATGTGTATTTTAATCATACAAACTCTGTTTTGACACTATTCCCCACTCAGGCATAATAAATAAACTCTCCCAGCTAGGCAACATAGCTTTGGTTAACAAAATTCCGTATAGAATTATGGGTAAATATAATTGTGATAAGAAAGCTGTAGTGTATGTGGCAATGTGCACAGCCTGCCACACATTCTATATGGGGAAAATGGAGCGTAAATTGAGGCAACGTGTTTATGAACACTATTACGCTATCTCCAAAGGTGAAACAAACAATGCACTTGCATGCCACATCTTGGAATTCCCTAATCATGATTTTGAATTTATGGTGCTACAAAAAATAGAAATTGCCCCTTATGTGGGACCATGGCAAATTCACTTGGACATACAAGAACTATGTTGGCAGATAAGAACAGGGGCTACTTTTGCCCCAGGGCTTAATGAAAATATGTCCATCACTTGTGTATTAAAAAAGCTTGCTTGTAACAGATAGGGGAGCTTGTTATTTTATAGGCTTTTTAAGTTGCCCTGGGGGGATTCTTTTAGATTGACATCTTGTCTTAATATTTATTGTTATGTATTCAGTAGCAACCTTGGCTATTTATGCCTTTATGTAAAGGACTTGGAAATGGATTCCCTTTTGCTGCTTTCAACTTGTTCATATTGGCCGTTTGTTATTGGCCAATTTGGATTTAAGTTTTAAACTTATATCCTAGTGTTATTTAGTTTTTATTTAAGTAAATGGACATATTTTGGGATTGTTTTAATTTAATTTGAATTGTTGTTAGTTAAATGTAAACATAATAGTTTTTTGTAGTATATGTGAAAAAGTTTGGGAAAGAGTTTTTAAGTACTATAATAACTAACGCTTTGAGTGCATGCATTAATTAATTAGTATCACATGATGTCTTAAATCGTTTTAAAAGGATGGGCTGGATGTGATTACGTTGTTTTTGCTTTCTGTTTTTTACCTTCTGAAGAAGGAAACGCATAGTCGTTTCCGAAAACACTATTAAAGTTGTGTTAAAGGAAATCCTCTTTGTGACTGTTCGTGACTGCTTTTAATAGTAGTTTGGCGGTACTCAGCTAACCACTTCGTGTTCTGTGTTTTACAAGTTTGTATTGCCTTTTTCGATCGTGGTTTGTGGATGGCTAACGAGGAGGTAGCTGGTACGCCTGACTTTTCTTCTTCTCCGTTGCTATTACGTCGATTGGAACAAAGAGACCATACGGACAACGTAGTAGCTAGTCCAGCCTGTAGTAATGTGGAACTAAATGCCGAGAATGGGAACTTAACCGTCCTAATACAGATGATTATGGGGCGGTTGGATCAGCTGACACAGAGGTTTGAAGATTTAGATCATAGTATTAAAGATGGTAATGTGAACCACGCGCCAGTTCCGGTTATCGAGGAGCATAACCGCTATGAAACCTACTCCAACCAACCGTCAGCTGGCCATAGGGAGAGAGGTGAAAGTGGTATTAGCGGAAAAAGGAACCAGCATTGGCCAGGAACCAGTAATGCTCTGGTATCGGAAGCGCATAGGTTTCAACAACCAAAACAGACAAGGAGTACGGATTTGTGCAGAACGAGCAGAATTTTTCACCTTCATTGAATACATTCCTCAACAATAGGAATTTCTTTTCAACTGATAGTCGAGACAAGGTAGACATCGTGCAGGAACAAGTAGGTACTGTTACAGATATTATGGTTATTATTAATGAATTTGATTATAAATTGTTTAAATGTAGGAAGCTACAGTTGGAGGTAGCATATTTAGAGGAATGCTTGGATAAGCACATTGTTTCCAAAGGCCTCCGGCAGTGGAGGTTTCCTGTAGGGCTAGTCAATGGATCTGATTTTCATCAACAGCTTCTAAATATGTTTGACAAGCAGGGTTTTGAATTTATGCAGAGTTTGATAGGTCATTATGCACAAGGGATAGCATCCTATCAAAAAGACTTACAGTTGCTTGAACAGGACATTAAAAATAATTCGAATCTCAACAGATACCGCTATGAATATTCAAGAATATTCACTAGTATTGAAGCAACAATGCTTAAACTATCCAACAACAAGAAAAAGAAGATTGAGAGGGACATATCCCAATATGCCAACAATAAAGCCTATCCTTTGCCCCCTTTAGTAAGCCAGCCTAAGTATATTGTGAGAGCTACTAGTACCAATTATCAAGCAAGAGGACAGAGTGCATCTTCACTTGGTACCAATCAGGCCCCTGTGTTCGCGTTGGTCGCGGGCCAAGGAACAGGTGCCGACGACCAGGGACGCAGTAATCAGGCCCAAGAGAAGGAAATCATTGACTCTGAGGGTAACAAACATAACACTTTGAGTAGCAATAATAATAGTACTGGCATGTCAGTATCTGCTCAGGATTTTCGGCAAGGACAAGATCCCAATCAGAGGAATTTGAGATCGAATGGGAACCATCAGTCCCCGAAGAACAAGAGAAACCCGAAGAAGAAATAACTCCCCTCGAAAATGAAGCAAAAATTATAAATAGTACTGAGGGTGATTTTAAAATATATAATTTCACCTTATTTAATGTGGAACAAAGTATGTGTGACTTCTTTTCTAGAGGGTTGAACTTTATTCCGGATACCCACTTTGATATGGTAAAAACAATTATTGATCTTAAATTGTTTGTACGTAAATTGAATTTACGCATGTTATTAGGGAACATGCCCAGTTTATTAAATCCTTTTAGGATAGCTAGTGTGTTTAATCCCCCCCTGGCACAGAACCTTAAAGCATTTGATCTAGCATGTGAGCTAGATTTCAGACATTTGGCTACCAACCATCCCCTACATAAAAACACTAAGCTCAATATAACAGCACAGGATAGGCAATGGATTAGTACCCTGAAGGACTGTAAAGTCAGGGTGATGAAACCAGATAAAGGGAATGGGCTCATCTTTATGGACCACCATGTTTATGTAGATAAAGTTCTTAAACATTTAGAGAAGGGACCATATCAAGAGATTAGTGTCAATGAAGTTAACACAGCATATAGGAGGATACAACATATCTTACAAGATTTGTTCTTGGAAGAATTCATAGACACTGAGCTACATAGTTATTTAACAATGGCATCACCAAGACTACCTGTTTTCTTCGGTGTACCTAAAATTCACAAATCCATCTATGACCCACCCCTCAGGCCTATTGTAGATGGTAGAGGATCCATTACGAGCGCATGCGCTAAATATGTTGACATCTTACTTAAGCCATTTCTAGCTAAAGAAAAACACATCTGCAAGGATTCATGGAGCTTTTTGGATTCTATTAACAAGATCCAATTTGATCCAACTTTAATGCTCCTCACAGTTGATATAAAGGATTTATACACTGTGATACCACACGATGTAGGCCTTGAGTGGGTAAGGGATTTTTTGGTTGTTAGAAAAGTAAACGACAAGGTCATCTACTTAGTTGAGACACTTTTGGAACTTATACTTTATAACAACATATTTAAGTTCGAAGACGGTATGTATATGCAAACATCAGGGGTAGCCATGGGTTCGCCTTGTGGGGGGGCGTACGCAAACTGCGTTTTGGCTCATTGGGAAAACACACTACTATTTCAAAATTCCATGTTTCAAACACATGTCACCTGGTACACAAGATACCAGGATGACATGTTTATTCTGTGGAAAGGGCAACCGGAACTTATTCCTAGCTTTATTGAGTCTATCACTACTTTAACTAATTTTTTAGAATTTACATTTAATTTCAGTGACATTGAGATCAGTTTTTTAGACATCTTGCTAGAGAAGGATTGGTCCAACATGAGATTTAAAAGCAACATCTACAGAAAGCCTACTTACTCCAATGGTTTTCTGCACTATTCCAGCTACCACCCGCACCACCAAAAGAAGGCTATTGTCAAAGGGCAGATGGTGCGGGCAGCCAGAATGGTTACAGATGACCATGATTTTGAAATGGAATGTAACAAGCTAGTTGGCATGTTCAAAAATAGGGGGTACCCATTACATTTGATAGAGGAAGTCATGGATGAAGTTGGTCATAAACGTAAAACTGGCTATTTTAGTCCCATTTTAGTCTCCCAATATGTTGGCAATCAAACCAACCAATCAATTGGTAATGTAGCAATTAGGGGTGGATCTAGCCAAATTAACAATCAACTTAGGTTTTTATGTACTTTCTCAATGGACCATCATTTTATAAGGGGCATATTAAGTAAAAATTGGACATTGCTTTCAAGTGACAAACAAGTGCAGAAAATTTGTAGTGGCCCACCATCTATAACTTTTAGACGAGGGGTCAATTTGAAAACTTTGTTGGAAAGTGGGCAATCCAAGACGAGGAGACCTATTAAAGGAATGAGTAAATGTGGCAGCTGTGCACAATGCAGGCATATAAAAGAAGGCAACATAGTTTTGGTTAACAAAATTCCGTATAGAATTATGAGTAAATATAATTGTGATACGAAAGCTGTAGTGTATGTGGCAATGTGCACAGCCTGCCACGCATTCTATATAGGGAAAACGGAGCGTAAATTGAGGCAACGTGTTTATGAACACTATTATGCTATCTCCAAAGGTGAAACAAACAATGCACTTGCATGCCACATCTTGGAATTCCCTAATCATGATTTTGAATTTATGGTGCTACAAAAAATAGAAATTGCCCCTTATGTGGGACCATGGCAAATTCACTTGGACATACAAGAACTATGTTGGCAGATAACAGGGGCTACTTTTGCCCCAGGGCTTAATGAAAATATGTCCATCACTTGTGTATTAAAAAAGCTTGCTTGTAACAGATAGGGGAGCTTGTTATTTTATAGGCTTTTTAAGTTGCCCTGGGGGGATTCTTTTAGATTGACATCTTGTCTTAATATTTATTGTTATGTATTCAGTAGCAACCTTGGCTATTTATGCCTTTATGTAAAGGACTTGGAAATGGATTCCCTTTTGCTGCTTTCAACTTGTTCATATTGGCCGTTTGTTATTGGCCAATTTGGATTTAAGTTTTAAATTTATATCCTAGTGTTATTTAGTTTTTATTTAAGTAAATGGACATATTTTGGGATTGTTTTTAATTTAATTTGAATTGTTGTTAGTTAAATGTAAACATAATAGTTTTTTGTAGTATATGTGAAAAAGTTTGGGAAAGAGTTTTTAAGTACTATAATAACTAACGCTTTGAGTGCATGCATTAATTAATTAGTATCACATGATGTCTTAAATCGTTTTAAAAGGATGGGCTGGATGTGATTACGTTGTTTTTGCTTTCTGTTTTTTACCTTCTGAAGAAGGAAACGCATAGTCGTTTCCGAAAACACTATTAAAGTTGTGTTAAAGGAAATCCTCTTTGTGACTGTTCGTGACTGCTTTTAATAGTAGTTTGGCGGTACTCAGCTAACCACTTTGTGTTCTGTGGTTTATCAACCTGTATGTTACCAGATGGGTAGTTAACTGGCTCACTGATAGAACCCACTCAGTCAAAATAGAAGAAGCCATCTCTAGTAGTAGGCCTGTAATGAGCAGTGTACCCAAAGAATTAGTCTTGGGGCCACTACAGTTTAGGATATACTTTTCTGAGGTGCAAGCCAAAATCAGTGGTTTGTGGCTGACCAAGTTTGCAGATGACTGCAAGCTGGGTGCTGTCTTAAATTCCCCTAGTAAAGTAATACAATCGGTGCCGCTCAGAAGACGAATATTCTAATTTAATGACTTAAAGCGCTTTTCGTTTGCACCAAACTTCTTCAGAAGTGTAAAAAATACAATTCTCATGACATTTATAGAACAAAGTGGAAGTGACGTATTGAACATACATGTCATTACAGTTAAAACCCACATTACTACTTAGAACAGTACATGTATAAAAATACATATAACTAGTAAAACATTGGAACTCAAAACCTATATAACAAAGTATTTAACACTGAAGCAATAGCTTACTTACATGTTTGGTTGTTGAAAAATAGAATTCAAGGTTGTTTTGAGGCCAGAATTCACAGAAAGAGTACTTATTCAAATGTTTTTTGCATTTTTCGAGCTGCCACCCTTCCCACCAGAAACGTTCTGTTGTTAAGGGTCAACTGGTAAGGGCTGCATGTATTATTTCACAACAGAATGATTTTCTGGATGAATGTCAGCTCCTTAAGTCAATGTTCTTGAGTCGGGGTTACCCAGAGAATTTACTGGATAACCTATTGGAAGAAGTTGGTCACAAGAGACTTGATAGGGTCTATAACCCTATTTTAAGCATTAATGCCCAAGTCATAAATACAGTTCCCACCAATAACACTCCACCTCAGGTTTATACACAAACCCAATATAGTGGTGGAAGTATAGTTTCTAACAAGGGTGAACCTCGTCTGAACTCAATTACAACTTTCAGTTTGAGCAGTTACTTGCTGATTAAGGTATTAAAGAACTGGAACTTATTCAGGGTTACTCCATTGTTGTTAAAGAAGATTGGTGAATCCCCTAACATAACTTTTAGGAAGGGGGGAAAAACCTTAAGGACTTATTGGAGCTACAATGTAGAAGTACCCCAAGAATCACAGGTATGTTCAAAGGTGAGTCGGAGCTACAACGTAGAAGTACCCCAAGAATCACAGGTATGTTCAAAGGTGAGTCGGAGCTACAACGTAGAAGTACCCCAAGAATCACAGGTATGTTCAAATGTGAGTCCTGTAGTGTTTGTCGACATATGAAAGTTACTAACTCCTTTACAATAAATCAAGTTCAGTTCAGGGTAAATTTTAAATTTAATTGCCCGTCCAAGAATGTCATATATTTGGCCAGATGTAAATCTTGTCCAGCATATTATATCAGGAAAACGGAGCGTAGACTCTGCGATAGAGTGTATGAACACCAATATGCAATTTCTAAGGCAAAATTAGAAAATGCCTTAGCAAAACACATTAATTTATGTCAAGAACATAAATTTACTTATATGGCTATTGACCAAGTTTTTCAACCACTGCAGGGTGGACCTCTTCCCCTCCACTTGGAAGAACTTGAACTTGCTTGGCAAGTTAGACTAAATGCCTATAAATTCCCAGGACTCAACGATATATGTGTTCTATTAGTTGTATACTTAAACATAAGAATCTAGGAAGATGAGAAAGACGAGGGTTAATTAAGATTACAAAATTAACTACAAATCAACTATTTAGTTTTTATGTCTTATTTTTATAAGCATTTAAGTATATATATTTTTTTAACTTAGTGTTTAATTGTTTCTTCTGATAGTTTGTCAAGTCTAATTAACACTGGTGCAATTAAATGCAGAGTAACACTTAGTTAACTTTGATAGCAATGTATTTTAATTGTATCAAAGTTAAATAGTTGCAGTACATCTTGAAGTTCACCTGTTTTGTTATCTAAGTTTTGAGTTCCAATGTTTTACTAGTTATATGTATTTTTATACATGTACTGTTCTAAGTAGTAATGTGGGTTTTAACTGTAATGAGATGTATGTATCAATACGTCACTTCCACTTTGTTCTATAAATGTCACGAGAATTGTATTTTTTACACTTCTGAAGAAGTTTGCTTTGGTGCAAACAAAAAGCGTTTTAAGTCATTAAATTAGAAGATTTGTCTTCCGAGCGGCACCGTTAGTGTTGTTTTATTAGTTTACTTGTTTTTCTGCATTTTTAAATTCCCCTAGTGACATGCGCATCCTCCAAGAGGGCCTTACCCAAACTAATGACTGGTGCCAGGAGCATGGCTTCAAACTGAATGTCAAGAAATGCATCATTATCCCCTTTGGCGAAAATGACGCCCCCACTAATTATCACATTAATAACAATGTACTAAGCATGCAAGTAGTCGTGAGGGACTTGGGCACCCAGGTTGATAGCAACCTGAATTTTGACCACCACATTGCCTCCCTTGTATGGAAGGCTTCCTACATGGCCCACCTCATAATTAAGGGTATTTCATCCAGGAACAAGGAAGTCATAACATCCCTATACTCCTCCCTTATCAGGCACATTATCGAGTACAATGCCCCCTTCAGCATGTACCTTGCCAAGCACATGCAGCAGCTGGAGGGACAACAGAGGTTCCTGACCAGGAAAATCCAGGGTCTCAAGCACCTGTCCTATACAGATAGGCTAAAAGCCCTGTCTCTCTACTCAGTCTGTTATAGACTGTTCAAAGGTGACCTGTGTCTGGCATACAAGGCCATCTCAGCCCCAGCCTTCATGGAGTTGCTGCATATCCATCAGTCAAAATTCACTCAGGCAACCCGCATGCAAGGCCTCAACCTGGTCTGTGACATTAATAGAACTTGTTGGTGGGATAGATTTGTGTCCCAGAGACTCCCCCATCTGTGGAATAGACCCACTCTCCATGTTAAGCAGAGTACCTCTCTACCCCTCTTTAAGAGAAACCTGAACAACTGGATGGTGAAACAGAAAATACATACCTGGGATCCCCCCTGTGTCCCTGCTGGACAAGGGAAACAAGTGCTGACTTTGTGGGAACATGGATGAAATTCTTGGCTAGGCTTATAAGGGCCTGTGGGCCAATAGCCTAGTATCATCCTATGAACCTATGAGCCTATGGGGTCTGAAGATAGCTTTAACATAACACTCATCCTTTATTCGAGTATTTAAGCCTAACCACTTTGCAAATACAATGAGAAAAATAGAAGACAACGGGAACTGATTTACAAACATCCTACATAATAGTGTACAATGATGTATTTCTTCCAAGTAGAAATTCAAGGTAAACTGTGAAAATACAGATAATAAAGCAAATCTGTCTTGTAGCTGATTGAAAAGATGGAAAAAATAAATGTCTGAAATCCTCAATGGTATAGTCAAAGAGTACAAAGAAATCAATTTGGAGAAAAGATGAAATTTAATACATAAATCCCACCACGTTCCCATCACTACAAACACACACACACACACACACACACACACACACACACACACACACACACACACACACACACACACACACACCTATATATATATCATCTGAGGGAATTGAATATGGATGACTCTCCCTTTGGTAGGCATCTGCTTGGTTGATAAAATTTAGTTAACTACATTGATGCTTGACAGCTGTTGGAGATTGCACAATTCCTAGGGTAGGGAAATATGCCCTTTCTCTGAGATTGTGCAGTCTCTGAGTTAGTACACATAATTAGCAGTGGGTGCAGTGGGGGTGCAAAAAATGAGTTTTGCTCCGTTTTTTTAAACTTTGTTTTGCATGTGTCAAGATTTTTGCTTGGCGCATGTGTAGCAGAGTGTCGATGTTTGCAAAATCAACCTTTTGTGGTTGATCTTGTGAATGTCAACATTTGGGTCAATCGTCCTTTTTCAGCAGACTCATACATACATACATACACGAATATATATATATATATATATATATATATATATATATATATATATATATATATATATGTGTGTGTGTGTGAGTGTGTGTGTGTGTGTGTCTACTTTATAATGTCAAAGACCAATATACTCAAATTACACAACATCGAGATGATAACAGTGAAAATCCATGCACTTAAAACCTCAAAATAACAAAACCCAGAACAATGAACTATACAAGTTGCCAGAAGCCCGGTCATCACTTAAAGGAACACTTCTCTGAATTCTCTGTTTAAAGACAGCCTCCATTAAATAAGTATCAGTGGTTTTGAAAGGGGACAAGGCCCCCTACACTCCCCACACCCCCTCTAAATAAGAAATACCAACTCTGAGTACACATTACAGTGAGAAAAGGGTAAATTTACTGATCCTCACAGTACTGATATCTCCATTTCAAACCGTTGATATTTAGTGTACACTGTCTTTAAACAAGTGTTCCTGTGTTTTACCAGATGTGTAATTGATTGGCTGAGCTTGATACATTGTTTTTAAATTCAGTATCTCAGTCGTCCGTTGTTGTTTGTCTGAAGAAGCGGCTTTTCAGTTGCCGTGAAAGCGCTTACAATTAAAAGTTTTTATCCCTGAACCGAATGGTTTGTTCTTTTTAGATCTGGATTATCGTTTTAAACTTACATCTTGCTGAAGTGGAGCTTTGAATTTGTTCGAGGACTGTTGACTTGAAGCACACATTCGTGACTTTATTTTGTTGCTCATCAGCTCTAGTTTTTTTGTTGGGTGATATTCATTTTATCTTCCTTTTACATTCGGGTGGTTTATCAGGTTTACTCGGGTAATGGAAGGAGCTGAGAGCAACCAAAGTGCGGTCGGCACTTCAAATCAGTTTGGTGTGCGACTAAAAAGTTCAATGGAAGATAGCGTGAACCCCTTGGTTAGTTTTGATGGCAATGTATCCTCCGGAAACACAGAAATTGGATCGATGGATGAGACACTAGTAAAATCGATCAAAAGGGATATGGAGAACGAATTTTATAAATTTAAATGCCTCCAAACTCAAAGATATCATATGGAGGCTTGTCTGGCTAAAGGCAATGTACCTAGGGGTTTACGAATTCTAAACATGCCAACGTATGGGAGTCTGTATCCCGTTTTACTACAGAAATGGCAACAAATCAATCTGAGTGCCAGTCGGGAATACATACAATTATTAATAGACTTTTTTCTTCCAATTGAGGCAGAATGTAAGACCAATATTATTAGTCATCAAAATCGTCTGGCAACAATCTTGGGAGACAGCACCACTGAGCTGTACACATATGAACTCCTTGATCGTGTTGGTCGCTATGAATCTAATCTGTTAAACAACAAGAGGAAAAAAATGTGCAGGGATTTAAAGGATTTTGCTGAGCAACATGTGTTTGTTTGGCCACGAACGGTACCTGAAGGGAGGGACGCTCGAGTAACTGGAAGGAGACCAGGAATCACACGTACAGGTGAGGTGCAAACTGTTGCTACTACGAGTGTTAAAGATCCGATAACCAGCAATACATCGGTTAACAGCAACTCTAATAATCACTTAACTGGTATTTGTTCTAATCCTGTGCCTATAACAAATACTATAAATGATGCTATCCATTCCACCAAAGAAGGGACTTCCGTTTTGGTACCTGACATCGTCAATTCACCAGAGGAGTGTAATGTCTCTTCAGTTTACACCACTCCCTGTGAGGGAGCCAATGGAGCTGCATCCATATTAGATAAGTCCGATCCACCTACCACCAATTCCAGCTTGGCAGGAGCCGTTAGAAGAAAGATACAGCTTGAAAGGATCGAGATGCATAACCCCATTGAGGCCCCTTTTCCCATTCGATTGAACAGAAAAAGATCACTGGAGAGCGACAGCATCAGAGGGGCCAAAAGGAAAGATCCATCCTTGGGTCAGCAACAAACACTCCAGAGTTTTTGGGGTTGAACTTTCTTGTACACAACATCTCAAGCTACTCCTTATCCATCCCGGAGACTGAGTTGTTGAACAAAGGTATGTCGTTCATCCCTACCTCAAATGTTGATTTGAGTCAAACTGTTATAGCTTTGAGACTTTTTGCCAGAAATATATGTTTAAAGTTGTTTTTTCAAGACAGCAAAGAGAACATTAATTTGATACCCAAGAAGAAGAGCGCCTTTATGCCACCCATGAATTCTAACGTTGATATCTTTATAAAGGCTGTTGAGAAGGACTTGTATGACTCTTGTAACTTACGCAATTATGAGTTGGCTAATAATCTAACTAGGTCTCAGGTTGAAGCATTGCATAGCCTCAAAAACAATAACAGTATTACTATACGGCCTGCCGATAAAGGCGGCCCCATTGTTGTCTTAGACACCCAATATTACCATACAAGAATGTTAAATATGCTTAGTAATGATGCTTATGAGATAGTTTCTGTGGATATAGTGCAGCACATGAAAAAGAGCATAGATAGCACCCTTTTGGAATGCAAGCAAGCTGGGCTTATGACCGAGGATGTGTTTAAGTTTATGCAAGTGGAATATCCATTAATTCCCACTATATCAGGGCTTCCCAAAATTCACAAGAATGCTCTTCAGCCCGATTTCAGACCTATAGTGGCAGGTTCGGGATGGCTCACCGAGCCGATTTCAATGTTCCTGGACCAAGAACTTAAACACTTTGTCAAGTTGTCCAATTGCATTTTGCAGGACTCGGAACATTTTCTAAGGGAGCTATATAAAAGTGCTTCCACACTTGATTTGGATGTTGTTGAAACCATCATTTTTGCCACTATGGATGTGACTTCTTTGTTCACCTGTATACCTAACAGTGAAGGTATACATTCTTTACAGATGTATTTAGCAAAACATTCTAATTTTACTTTGAGTAAGGTTGATTATTTGTCCCTATTAATGGAGATCGTTTTAGACAATAACATCTTTTTGTATGGTGATGCCTGCTACAGACAGGTTAAAGGGGTCGCCATGGGCACTAGCTGTGCTAACAGCTATGCCAATCTAGTCATGGTGACCTTCGAGGATTTTTATATCACCCATAATCCTCATATTCATTTCTACAAACGATTTGTAGATGATCTCTTTTTTCTTTGGAAAGGGACACATGAAGAACTTTTGACTTTTTATCATGAATTGAATCTCAGCAGTTCTTTCTTAAAATTTACCATGAATTCATCTTTCACTAGTGTGGACTTCTTAGATGTCACCATTTTCAAAGTAGATAATGTGATTAACACTAGAATGCACCGTAAACCTTGTTACAAACCATCCTTTCTCCATAGAGAAAGTATGCATCATTCACACATTTTCAACAATATTATAAAAGGTCAAGCAATGCGTGTTTCACGTCTCTCAACCAGGACAGATGATTACCAGTCAGGGTTAGAGAGTTTACATGAAGGACTTATCACTCGGGGATATACTGAGGATGAAATTCAGAGAGTGTATAGACAAATGTACAGCCTTAGGGAGAATAGAGCTAAACCATTCTATTCAGCCACTATGAATCATGAGCTGGACTTGAATGACGAAACAAGAACACGACCACTGGGTATTGTTTTACCCTTTGGTGGTGGACTCAATGCCATTCAAGATTCCATCAAAAAGCATTGGAATATTCTGATAGTAGATGATAATATAGCTAGGATAGTGGGACAGATTCCTTCTTTTACTTTTAGCAATATGTATAGCCTCAAGAGGTTATTGTGTGGCACCTCCGCACCTACAATTGGAGTTAAGACAGGTTTGGAGAGAACGAGTAAATGTGGGAATTGCCCACAGTGTAGTTTCATTGATGAATCCCATTATTTTAGGCACCCCATCACGGGACATCTATGGACCCTTAATTGTAATAGTGATTGCACAACTAGAAACGTTGTTTATGTGGCCCACTGTGTACAATGCTTTTCCTTCTATGTAGGAAAAACTAACAGGACATTAAAGGAAAGAATACGTGATCATGGGTATTGTCTTACCAGAGGGCAAGATTACAGTGCTTTAGCGAAGCACACTTTAAGGGAGGGGGATGCACATAGTTTTTTGTTTCAGGTACTACAGGTCATAAATATAAGTAGGAGATTGGGAGATATCGTGAACCTAACGGAGCAAGCGGAACTGAAATGGATTTGTAGGTTGGCGGCTCATAGGGAGAAAGGTTTGAATGAAGTGTTATCCATCAAACCCCATCTAAAAGGTAGACCGCTTAGATAGATATATGTTTATTTTAATACATGTCACAACACTAGAAAAAATATTTAGTTTTTACAGATGAATTCTGTGGCATTTATGTTATTGTATTTTGTACTATTTATTTTCTACAGACATGTTTTTATTTCACAGCAATATGTTAGTTTAATGCATTTTTATTGCTTGTATATGCATTATTGTTGTGATGCACAACAGTTTCTTTTACTGCGCACTAGCACTTTAAATTTAACTTGTAATTGATTGGCTGAGCTTGATACATTGTTTTTAAATTCAGTATCTCAGTCGTCCGTTGTTGTTTGTCTGAAGAAGCGGCTTTTCAGTTGCCGTGAAAGCGCTTACAATTAAAAGTTTTTATCCCTGAACCGAATGGTTTGTTCTTTTTAGATCTGGATTATCGTTTTAAACTTACATCCTGCTGAAGTGGAGCTTTGAATTTGTTCGAGGACTGTTGACTTGAAGCACACATTCGTGACTTTATTTTGTTGCTCATCAGCTCTAGTTTTTTTGTTGGGTGATATTCATTTTATCTTCCTTTTACATTTGGGTGGTTTATCATATATATATATATATATATATATATATATATATATATATATATATATATATATATATATATATATACAGATAGAGAGAGAGAGAGAGAGATTTTCAGGTCAAACAGCAATCTCTGATATGAGTGAACATTCTTGCCTATGGAGTCTTTGCTGGAGGTCTTTTGTATAGGATCTCAGTGTAATAGGTTCGGGGAATTTGCCCTTACTTCTCTGTTGTATGATCTCAGAGTTAGTATATATAATTAGCAGTCAGTTTTATTTTTTTAACTTTGTTCATTTTAGATTTGATCTAAAATGATTGTTCTTTTGGTGTTTGCTCTTATGAGCAACTAATGAGCATTTGAAGTTTGATGAACATATAGCTACATGTTTATATATAGATTAGACATGCAGACATATATACACACACACACATGCATATATCTATCTATCTATCTATCTATATATATATATATATATATATATATATATATATATATATATTTTATATATATATATATATATATATATATATATATATATATATATATATATATATAAATATATATATATATATATATATATATATATATATATATATATATATATATATATATATAAATATATATATATATATATATATATATATATATATATATATATATATATATATATTTTACACATGCACGCATATTCCAGGCTAGTCTGTGGGGAGAATTTAATAAAGCCTATACAGACATTTTGTTCCATGTAGGGATTGTGTCAGTGTCCACAAAAGAGGTAGCTAACAACAAGGGGTGTGTATCTGAGGACATGTAAGCTCATTATAGCTCAGCTGCACCTGTTTGTGTGGTGCAGCATTGTGCTCAGCAAGGTCTGTGTGTGTGTGTGTGTCCACATCTAATAAACTTTATTTACGTTTGGGATGTGTGTTTGTGTGGCACGCTGCTGTGCTGAGCGTAACCTTTCATGGGTGTGTGTGCAGTGACTGCTAAGCATTGTTTACCTTTGCTGAACATGTTTGCATGGTGCTCTGTACTGCTGTGTGAAGAAGGCTGCCTAAAGAAAAAATAATTGGCTGAGAAAGTCAATGATATATTAATTGCTGATGACCCCTTTTTCACTTAAACTAAGGCCTTTAACAGTCTTTAATGATGTACTTGGCAGGTGGAGTGCATCATAGATAGCCAATCACACAGGCTAAGCTTACAACAGAGCATTATAAAGGTTGCATACACCCTACAATGTGATTTCACCCCCATACTCTGCACCTGTGGAGTACAGACTTGGGATTTTTAACTGAAGGAATGCTAGGGCCTTTTGCAGGTCTGGTACATCTGCATGTGCCAGATGCTGAGGTCAATGCTCCTGCTGCTGCTGTTGACAATAGGCGTAGACTGTGAAGGAGAAGATTGTTCAGGTGCAGGGTAACCTTCCAGGAGCTACATGAGATGGAGATTGTAGAACACTACAGGGTGGACAGGGACATACTATAATAACTTTTCTGTTGCCCTCAGCTCAGACCCAGAGCCAACAGAGGGGAACTTATTCCAGTGTAAACAAAGCTATGTGTAGCTCTTAGGATACTTGCTACAGGTACTTTCCAAAGACTAACTGGGGACATGATGGGGGGCTCGCAGTCATCAGCATCCAAGGTACTCCACCAGCTCCTGGTTGCCATGCTACCACATGCCAGTGAGCACTTTTATTTTCCCCCTCATCCCTGAGGCATGGGTCAGCAGTATGCATCACTTCTACTGTGTAGCACACTACCCTTAGGTACTGGGTGCCATAGATTGCACTCATGTACACATCAAAGCACCATCTAGTGAGGAAGGTAGAGTACATAAACTGCAAGGGGTATCACTCCATCAATTGCCAGGTCATGTGCAATGCCCAGGACATTATCATGAATGTGTGTGCTGGCAGTTATCACGACTCCCATATCTGGTACTTATCACAGCTGTACAAGATGTTTGCTAGGGGGTTTATCCAACATGGCCATTTACTGGGGAATGCTGGCTATGCACTGGAATTATAGATGATGACACCCATCAGGAATGCACACCCAACCACCGAAGAACGTCATAATGAGACAAACACACACAAAATAGGAACATCACAGACCATGTGTTTGGGCTGCTGAAGTCACGGTTCCAGTGCCTCAATGTATCTGTTGGAGCCCTGAGTACTCTCCAGCCACATGTGTACAGATGTTCACAGTATGTGCCATGCTACACAGTATGATCCTGTGGAAACAGCTGCAGCAGGATCAGCAAAGGGAAGGGATACTCAGCCCCCACAACAGTGCCTAGGTCCCCACAGCCACACCCACAGGAAGACTCGGAGGAGGAATCCCCTGAGGATGTCCCTGTAGGCAAATGTACTTGTGCCCAGTATGCCCTG